>NW_027478613.1:529172-862974 GCF_051014685.1 Ptiloglossa arizonensis | reverse complement strand
TATAACGTATATCGTATAACGTATAACGTATAACGTATAACGTATAACGTATAACGTATAACGTATAACGTATAACGCATAACGTATAACGCATAACGTATAACGTATAACGTATAACGTATAACGTATAACGTATAACGTATAACGTATAACGTATAACGTATAACGTATAACGTATAACGTATAACGTATAACGTATAACGTATAACGTATAACGTATAACGTATAACGCATAACGTATAACGCATATCGTGTAACGTATAACGTGTAACGTATAACGTATAGCGTATAACGTATAACGTATTACATATTACATATAACGTATAACGTACAACGTATAACGTATAACATATAACGCATAACGTATACCGTATAACGTATAACGTATAACGTATAACGTATAACGTATAACGTATAACGTATAACGCATAACGTATAACGCATAACGTATAACGTATAACGTATAACGTATAACGTATAACGTATAACGTATAACGTAGAACGTATAACGTATAACGTATAACGTATAACGTATAACGTATAACGTATAACGTATAACGTATGACGTATAACGTATAACTTCTAACGTATAACGTATAACGTATGACGTATCACGTATAAGGTATGACCTATAACGCATAACGTATAGCGTATAACGCATAACGTATAACGTATAACGTATAACGTATAACGTATAACGTATAACGTATAACGTATAACGTATAACGTATAACGTATAACGTATAACGTATAACGTATAACGTATAACGTATAACGTATAACGTATAACGTATAACGTATAACGTATAACGTATAACGTATAACGTATAACGTATAACGTATAACGTATAACGTATGACGCATAACGTATAACGTATAACGTATAACGTATAACGTATAACGTATAACGTATAACGTATAACGTATAACGTATAACGTATAACGTATAACGTATAACGTATAACGCATAACGTATAACGCATAACGTATAACGTATAACGTGTAACGTATAACGTATAGCGTATAACGTATAACGTATTACATATTACATATAACGTACAACGTACAACGTATAACGTATAACATATAACGTCTAACGTTTAACGTATAACGTATAACGTATAACGTATAACGTATAACGTATATCGTACAACGTATAACGTATAACGTATGTCCTATAACGCATAACGTATTACCTATAACGCATAACGTATAGCGTATAACGCATAACGTATAACGTATAACGTATAGCGTATAACGCATAACGTACAACGTATAACGTATAGCGTATAACGTATAACGTATAACGTACAACGTATAACGTATAACGTATAACGTATAACGTATGACGTATAACGTATAACATCTAACGTATAACGTATAACGTTTGACGTATCACCTATAAGGTATGACCTATAACGCATAACGTATAGCGTATAACGCATAACGTATAACGTATAACGTATAACGTATAACGTACAACGTATAACGTATAACGTATAACGTATAACGTATAACGTATAACGTATAACGTATAACGTATAACGTATAACGTATAACGTATAACGTATAACGTATAACGTATAACGTATAACGTATAACGTATGACGTATAACGTATAACGCATAACGTATAACGCATAACGTATAACGTATAACGTGTAACGTATAACGTATAGCGTATAACGTATAACGTACTACATATTAAATATAACGTACAACGTACAACGTATAACGTATAACATATAACGTCTAACGTTTAACGTATAACGTATAACGTATAACGTATAACGTATAACGTACAACGTATAACGTATAACGTATGTCCTATAACGCATAACGTATATCCTATAACGCATAACGTATAGCGTATAACGCATAACGTATACCGTATAACGTATAACGTATAACGTATAACGTATAACGTATAACGTGTAACGTGTAACGTCTAACGTATAACGTATAACGTATAACGTATAACGTATAACGTATAACGTATAACGTATAACGTATAACGTATAACGTATAACGTATAACGTATAACGTATAACGTATAACGTATAACGTATAACGTATAACGTATAACGTATAACGTATAACGTATAACGTATAACGTATAACGTATAACGTATAACGTATAACGTATAACGTATAACGTATAACGTATAACGTATAACGTACAACGTATAACGTATAACATATAACGTCTAACGTTTAACGTATAACGTATAACGTATAACGTATAACGTATAACGTACAACGTATAACGTATAACGTATGTCCTATAACGCATAACGTATATCCTATAACGCATAACGTATAGCGTATAACGCATAACGTATACCGTATAACGTATAACGTATAACGTATAACGTATAACGTATAACGTGTAACGTGTAACGTCTAACGTATAACGTATAACGTATAACGTATAACGTATAACGTATAACGTATAACGTATAACGTATAACGTATAACGCATAACGTATAACGCATAACGTATAACGTATAACGTACAACGTATAACGTACAACGTATAACGTATAACGTATAACGTATAACGTATAACGTATAACGTATAACGTATAACGTATAACGTATAACGTATATCGTATAACGTATAACGTATAACGTATAACGTATAACGTATAACGTATAACGTATAACGTATAACGTATAACGTATAACGTATAACGTATCACGTATAACGTATAACGCATAACGTATAACGTATAAAGTATAACGTATAACGTATAACGTATAACGTATAACGTATAACGTATAACGTATAACGCATAACGTATAACGTATAACGTATCACGTATAACGTATAACGCATAACGTATAACGTATAAAGTATAACGTATAACGTATAACGTATAACGTATAACGTATAACGTATAACGTATAACGTATAACGTATAACGTATAACGTCTAACGTATAACGTGTAACGTATAACGTGTAACGTATAACGTGTAACGTATAACGTGTAACGTATAACGTGTAACGTATAACGTGTAACGTATAACGTGTAACGTATAACGTATAACGTATAACGTGTAACGTATAACGTATAACGTATAACGTATAACGTATAACGTATAACGTATAACGTATAACGTATAACGTATAACGTATAACGTATAACGTATAACGTATAACGTATAACGTATAACGTATAACGTATAACGTATAACGTATAACGTATAACGTATAACGTATAACGTATAACGTATAACGTATAACGTATAACGTATAACGTATAACGTATAACGTATAACGTATAACGTATAACGTATAACGTATAACGTATAACGTATAACGTATAACGTATAACGTATAACGTATAACGTATTACGTATAACGTATAACGTATAACGTATAACGTATAACGTATAACGTATAACGTATAACGTATAACGTATAACGTATAACGTATAACGTATAACGTATAACGTATAACGTATAACGTATAACGTATAACGTATAACGTATAACGTATAACGTATAACGTATAACGTATAACGTATAACGTATAACGTAAAACGTATAACGTATTACGTATAAACTATATCGTCTAACATATAACGCATAACGTATATCGTATAACGTATAACGTATAACGTATAACGTATAACGTATAACGTATAACGTATAACGTATAACGTATAACGTATAACGTATAACGTATAACGTATAACGTATAACGTATAACGTATAACGTATAACGTATAACGTATAACGTATAACGTATAACGTATAACGTATAACGTATAACGTATAACGTATAACGTATAACGTATAACGTATAACGTATAACGTATAACGTATAACGTATAACGTATAACGTATAACGTATAACGTATAACGTATAACGTATAACGTATAACGTATAACGTATATCGTATAACGTATAACGCATAACGTATAACGCATAACGTATAACGCATAACGTGTAACGTATAACGTATAGCGTATAACGTATACCGTATAACGTATAACGTATAACGTATAACGTATAACGTATATCGTATAACGTATAACATATAACGTATAACGTATAACGTGTAACGTGTTACGTCTAACGTATAGCGTATAACGTATAACGTATAACGTTTAACGTATAACGTATAACGTACAACGTATAACGTACAACGTATAACGTACAACGTATATCCTATAACGCATAACGTATATCCTATAACGCATAACGTATAGCGTATAACGCATAACGTATACCGCATAACGTATAACGTATAACGTATAACGTATAACGTATAACGTATGACGTATCACGTATAAGGTATGACCTATAACGTATACCGTATAACGTATAACGTATAACGTATAACGTATAACGTATAACGTATAACGTATAACGTATAACGTATAACGTATAACGTATAACGTATAACGTGTAACGTATAACGTATAACGTATAACGTATAACGTATGACGTATCGCGTATAAGGTATGACCTATAACGTATACCGTATAACGTATAACGTATAACGTATAACGTATAACGTATAACGTATAACGTATAACGTATAACGTATAACGTATAACGTATAACGTATAACGTATAACGTATAACGTATAACGTATAACGTATAACGTATAACGTATAACGTATAACGTATAACGTATGACGTATAACGTATAACGTATAACGTATAACGTAAAACGTATAACGTATTACGTATAAACTATATCGTCTAACATATAACGCATAACGTATATCGTATAACGTATAACGTATAACGTATAACGTATAACGTATAACGTATAACGTATTACATATTACATATAACGTATAACGTACAACGTATAACGTATAACATATAACGTCTAACGTTTAACGTATAACGTATAACGTATAACGTATAACGTATAACGTATAACGTATAACGTATAACGTATAACGTATAACGTATAACGTATAACGTATAACGTATAACGTATAACGTATAACGTATAACGTATAACGTATAACGTATAACGTATAACGTATAACGTATAACGTATAACGTATAACGTATAACGTATAACGTATAACGTATAACGTATAACGTATAACGTATAACGTATAACGTATAACGTATAACGTATAACGTATAACGTATAGCGTATAACGTATAACGTATAACGTATAACGTATAACGTATAACGTATAACGTATAACGTATAACGTAAAACGTATAACGTATTACGTATAAACTATATCGTCTAACATATAACGCATAACGTATATCGTATAACGTATAACGTATAACGTATAACGTATAACGTATAACGTATAACGTATAACGTATAACATATAACATATAACGTGTAACGAATAACGTATAACGTATAACGTATAACGTATAACGTATTACGTATAAACTATATCGTCTAACATATAACGCATAACGTATATCGTATAGCGTATAACGTATAACGTATAACGTATAACGTATAACGTATTACATATTACATATAACGTATAACGTACAACGTATAACGTACAACATATAACGTCTAACGTATAACGTATAACGTATAACGTATAACGTATAACGTATAACGTATAACGTATAACGTATAACGTATAACGTATAACGTATAACGTATAACGTATAACGTATAACGTATAACGTATAACGTATAACGTATAACGTATAACGTATAACGTATAACGTATAACGTATAACGTATAACGTATAACGTATAACGTATAACGTATAACGTATAACGTATAACGTATAACGTATAACGTATAACGTATAACGTATAACGTATAACGTATAACGTATAACGTATAACGTATAACGTATAACGTATAACGTATAACGTATAACGTATAACGTATAACGTATAACGTATAACGTATAACGTATAACGTATAACGTATAACGTATAACGTATAACGTATAACGTATAACGTATAACGTATAACGTATAACGTATAACGTATAACGTATAACGTATAACGTATAACGTATAACGTATAACGAACAACGTATAACGTATAACGTATAACGTATAACGTATAACCTATAACGTATAATATATAACGTATAACGTATAACGTACAACGTATAACGTATAACGTATAACGTACAACGTATAACGTATAACGTATAACGTATAACCTATAACGTATAATATATAACGTATAACGTATAACGTACAACGTATAACGTATAACGTATATCCTATAACGCATAACGTATATCCTATAACGCATAACGTATAGCGTGTAACGCAAAGCGTATACCCTATAACGTATAACGTATTACGTATAAACTATATCGTCTAACATATAACGCATAACGTATATCGTATAACGTATAACGTATAACGTATAACGTATAACGTATAACGTATAACGTATTACATATTACATACAACGTATAACGTACAACGTATAACGTATAACATATAACGTCTAACGTTTAACGTATAACGTATAACGTATAACGTATAACGTATAACGTATAACGTATAACGTATAACGTATAACCTATAACGTATAACGTCTAACGTATAACGTATAACGTATAACGTATAACGTATAACATATAACGTATAACGTATATCGTATAACGTGTAACGTATAACGTATAACGTATAACGTATAACGTATAACGTATAACGTATAACGTATAACGTATAACGTATAACGTATAACGTATAACGTACAACGTATAACGTATAACGTATAACGTATAACGTATAACCTATAACGTATAATATATAACGTATAACGTATAACGTACAACGTATAACGTATAACGTATATCCTATAACGCATAACGTATATCCTATAACGCATAACGTATAGCGTGTAACGCATAACGTATTCCCTATAACGTATAACGTATTACGTATAAACTATATCGTCTAACATATAACGCATAACGTATATCGTATAACGTATAACGTATAACGTATAACGTATAACGTATAACGTATAACGTATAACATATAACGTATAACGTATAACGTATAACGTATAACGTAAAACGTATAACGTATAACGTATAACGTATAACGTATAACGTATAACGTATAACGTATAACGTATAACGTAAAACGTATAACGTATAACGTATAACGTATAACGTATAACGTATAACGTATAACGTATAACGTATAACGTATAACATATAACGTATAACGTATAACGTATAACGTCTAACGTATAACGTATAACGTATAACGTATAACGTATAACGTATAACGTATAACGTATATCGTATAAAGTGTAACGTATATCGTGTAACGTATAACGTATAACGTATAACGTATAACGTATAACGTATAACGTATAACGTATAACGTATAACGTATAACGCATAACGTATACCGCATAACGTATAACGTATAACGTATAACGTATAACGTATAACGTATGACGTATCACGTATAAGGTATGACCTATAACGTATACCGTATAACGTATAACGTATAACGTATAACGTATAACGTATAACGTATAACGTATAACGTATAACGTATAACGTATAACGTATAACGTATAACGTGTAACGTATAACGTATAACGTATAACGTATAACGTATGACGTATCGCGTATAAGGTATGACCTATAACGTATACCGTATAACGTATAACGTATAACGTATAACGTATAACGTATAACGTATAACGTATAACGTATAACGTATAACGTATAACGTATAACGTATAACGTATAACGTATAACGTATAACGTATAACGTATAACGTATAACGTATAACGTATAACGTATAACGTATGACGTATAACGTATAACGTATAACGTATAACGTAAAACGTATAACGTATTACGTATAAACTATATCGTCTAACATATAACGCATAACGTATATCGTATAACGTATAACGTATAACGTATAACGTATAACGTATAACGTATAACGTATTACATATTACATATAACGTATAACGTACAACGTATAACGTATAACATATAACGTCTAACGTTTAACGTATAACGTATAACGTATAACGTATAACGTATAACGTATAACGTATAACGTATAACGTATAACGTATAACGTATAACGTATAACGTATAACGTATAACGTATAACGTATAACGTATAACGTATAACGTATAACGTATAACGTATAACGTATAACGTATAACGTATAACGTATAACGTATAACGTATAACGTATAACGTATAACGTATAACGTATAACGTATAACGTATAACGTATAACGTATAACGTATAACGTATAACGTATAACGTATAGCGTATAACGTATAACGTATAACGTATAACGTATAACGTATAACGTATAACGTATAACGTATAACGTAAAACGTATAACGTATTACGTATAAACTATATCGTCTAACATATAACGCATAACGTATATCGTATAACGTATAACGTATAACGTATAACGTATAACGTATAACGTATAACGTATAACGTATAACATATAACATATAACGTGTAACGAATAACGTATAACGTATAACGTATAACGTATAACGTATTACGTATAAACTATATCGTCTAACATATAACGCATAACGTATATCGTATAGCGTATAACGTATAACGTATAACGTATAACGTATAACGTATTACATATTACATATAACGTATAACGTACAACGTATAACGTACAACATATAACGTCTAACGTATAACGTATAACGTATAACGTATAACGTATAACGTATAACGTATAACGTATAACGTATAACGTATAACGTATAACGTATAACGTATAACGTATAACGTATAACGTATAACGTATAACGTATAACGTATAACGTATAACGTATAACGTATAACGTATAACGTATAACGTATAACGTATAACGTATAACGTATAACGTATAACGTATAACGTATAACGTATAACGTATAACGTATAACGTATAACGTATAACGTATAACGTATAACGTATAACGTATAACGTATAACGTATAACGTATAACGTATAACGTATAACGTATAACGTATAACGTATAACGTATAACGTATAACGTATAACGTATAACGTATAACGTATAACGTATAACGTATAACGTATAACGTATAACGTATAACGTATAACGTATAACGTATAACGTATAACGTATAACGTATAACGTATAACGTATAACGAACAACGTATAACGTATAACGTATAACGTATAACCTATAACGTATAATATATAACGTATAACGTATAACGTACAACGTATAACGTATAACGTATAACGTACAACGTATAACGTATAACGTATAACGTATAACCTATAACGTATAATATATAACGTATAACGTATAACGTACAACGTATAACGTATAACGTATATCCTATAACGCATAACGTATATCCTATAACGCATAACGTATAGCGTGTAACGCAAAGCGTATACCCTATAACGTATAACGTATTACGTATAAACTATATCGTCTAACATATAACGCATAACGTATATCGTATAACGTATAACGTATAACGTATAACGTATAACGTATAACGTATAACGTATTACATATTACATACAACGTATAACGTACAACGTATAACGTATAACATATAACGTCTAACGTTTAACGTATAACGTATAACGTATAACGTATAACGTATAACGTATAACGTATAACGTATAACGTATAACCTATAACGTATAACGTCTAACGTATAACGTATAACGTATAACGTATAACGTATAACATATAACGTATAACGTATATCGTATAACGTGTAACGTATAACGTATAACGTATAACGTATAACGTATAACGTATAACGTATAACGTATAACGTATAACGTATAACGTATAACGTATAACGTACAACGTATAACGTATAACGTATAACGTATAACGTATAACCTATAACGTATAATATATAACGTATAACGTATAACGTACAACGTATAACGTATAACGTATATCCTATAACGCATAACGTATATCCTATAACGCATAACGTATAGCGTGTAACGCATAACGTATTCCCTATAACGTATAACGTATTACGTATAAACTATATCGTCTAACATATAACGCATAACGTATATCGTATAACGTATAACGTATAACGTATAACGTATAACGTATAACGTATAACGTATAACATATAACGTATAACGTATAACGTATAACGTATAACGTAAAACGTATAACGTATAACGTATAACGTATAACGTATAACGTATAACGTATAACGTATAACGTATAACGTAAAACGTATAACGTATAACGTATAACGTATAACGTATAACGTATAACGTATAACGTATAACGTATAACGTATAACATATAACGTATAACGTATAACGTATAACGTCTAACGTATAACGTATAACGTATAACGTATAACGTATAACGTATAACGTATAACGTATATCGTATAAAGTGTAACGTATATCGTGTAACGTATAACGTATAACGTATAACGTATAACGTATAACGTATAACGTATAACGTATAACGTATAACGTATAACGTATAACGTATAACGTATAACGTATAACGTATAACGTATAACGTATAACGTATAACGTATAACGTATAACGTATAACGTATAACGTATAACGTATAACGTATAACGTATAACGTATAACGTATAACGTATAACGTATAACGTATAACGTATAACGTAAAACTTATAACGTATAACGTATAACGTATAACGTATAACGTATAACGTATAACGTATAACGTATAACGTATAACGTAAAACGTATAACGTATAACGTATAACGTATAACGTATAACGTATAACGTATAACGTATAACGTATAACGTATAACGTATAACGTATAACGTATAACGTATAACGTATAACGTATATCGTATAACGTGTAACGTATAACGTATAACGTATAACGTATAACCTATAACGTATAACGTATAACGTATAACGTATAACGTACAACGTATAACGTATAACGTATATCCTATAACGCATAACGTATATCCTATAACGCATAACGTATAGCGTGTAACGCATAACGTATACCCTATAACGTATAACGTATTACGTATAAACTATATCGTCTAACATATAACGCATAACGTATATCGTATAACGTATAACGTATAACGTATAACGTATAACGTATAACGTATAACGTATAACGTATAACGTATAACGTATAACGTATAACGTATAACGTATAACGTATAACGTATAACGTAAAACTTATAACGTATAACGTATAACGTATAACGTATAACGTATAACGTATAACGTATAACGTATAACGTATAACGTATAACGTATAACGTATAACGTATAACGTATAACGTATAACGTATAACGTATAACGTATAACGTATAACGTATAACGTATAACGTATAACGTATAACGTATAACGTATAACGTAAAACGTATAACGTATTACGTATAAACTATATCGTCTAACATATAACGTATAACGTTTAACGTATAACGTATAACGTATAACGTATAACGTATAACGTATAACGTATAACGTATAACGTATAACGTATAACGTATAACGTATAACGTATAACGTATAACGTATAACGTATAACGTATAACGTATAACGTATAACGTATAACGTATAACGTATAACGTATAACGTATAACGTATAAGGTATAACGTATAACGTATAACGTATAACGTATAACGTATAACGTATAACGTATAACGTATAACGTATAACGTATAACGTATAACGTATAACGTATAACGTATAACGTATAACGTATAACGTATTACATATTACGTATAACGTATAACGTACAACGTATAACGTATAACGTATAACGTATAACGTATAACGTATAACGTATAACGTATAACGTATAACGTATAACGTATAACGTATAACGTATAACGTATAACGTATAACGTATAACGTATAACGTATAACGTATAACGTATAACGTATAAGGTATAACGTATAACGTATAACGTATAACGTATAACGTATAACGTATAACGTATAACGTATAACGTATAACGTATAACGTATAAGGTATAACGTATAACGTATAACGTATAACGTATAACGTATAACGTATAACGTATAACGTATAACGTATAACGTATAACGTATAACGTAAAACTTATAACGTATAACGTATAACGTATAACGTATAACGTATAACGTATAACGTATAACGTATAACGTATAACGTATAACGTATAACGTATAACGTATAACGTATAACGTATAACGTATAACGTATAACGTATAACGTATAACGTATAACGTATAACGTATAACGTATAACGTATAACGTATAACGTAAAACGTATAACGTATTACGTATAAACTATATCGTCTAACATATAACGTATAACGTTTAACGTATAACGTATAACGTATAACGTATAACGTATAACGTATAACGTATAACGTATAACGTATAACGTATAACGTATAACGTATAACGTATAACGTATAACGTATAACGTATAACGTATAACGTATAACGTATAACGTATAACGTATAACGTATAACGTATAACGTATAACGTATAAGGTATAACGTATAACGTATAACGTATAACGTATAACGTATAACGTATAACGTATAACGTATAACGTATAACGTATAACGTATAACGTATAACGTATAACGTATAACGTATAACGTATAACGTATTACATATTACGTATAACGTATAACGTACAACGTATAACGTATAACATATAACGTCTAACGTTTAACGTATAACGTATAACGTATAACGTATAACGTATAACGTATAACGTATAACGTATAACGTATAACGTATAACGTATAACGTATAACGTATAACGTATAACGTATAACGTATAACGTATAACGTATAACGTATAACGTATAACGTATAACGTATTACATATTACGTATAACGTATAACGTACAACGTATAACGTATAACATATAACGTCTAACGTTTAACGTATAACGTATAACGTATAACGTATAACGTATAACGTATAACGTATAACGTAAAACGTATAACGTATTACGTATAAACTATATCGTCTAACATATAACGCATAACGTATATCGTATAACGTATAACGTATAACGTATAACGTATAACGTATTACATATTACATATAACGTATAACGTACAACGTATAACGTAAAACGTATAACGTCTAACGTTTAACGTATAACGTATAACGTATAACGTATAACGTATAACGTATAACGTATAACGTATAACGTATAACGTATAACGTATAACGTATAACGTATAACGTATAACGTATAACGTATAACGTCTAACGTTTAACGTATAACGTATAACGTATAACGTATAACGTACATCGTATAACATATAACATATATCCTATAACGCATAACGTATATCCTATAACGCATAACATATAGAGTGTAACGCATAACGTATACCGTATAACGTATAACGTATAACGTATAACGTATAACGTGTTACATATTACGTATAACGTAAAACGTACGACGTATAACGTATAACATATAACGTCTAACGTTTAATGTATAACGTATAACGTATAACGTATAGCGTACAACGTATAACGTATAACGTATATCCGATAACGCATAACGTATAGCGTATAACGCATAACGTATAGTATACCGTATAACGTATAACGTATAACGTATAACGTATAACGTATAACGTATAACGTATTACATATTACATACAACGTATAACGTACAACGTATAACGTATAACATATAACGTCTAACGTTTAACGTATAACGTATAACGTATAACGTATAACGTATAACGTATAACGTATAACGTATAACGTATAACGTATAACCTATAACGTATAACGTCTAACGTATAACGTATAACGTATAACGTATAACGTATAACATATAACGTATAACGTATATCGTATAACGTGTAACGTATAACGTATAACGTATAACGTATAACGTATAACGTATAACGTATAACGTATAACGTATAACGTATAACGTATAACGTATAACGTACAACGTATAACGTATAACGTATAACGTATAACGTATAACCTATAACGTATAATATATAACGTATAACGTATAACGTACAACGTATAACGTATAACGTATATCCTATAACGCATAACGTATATCCTATAACGCATAACGTATAGCGTGTAACGCATAACGTATTCCCTATAACGTATAACGTATTACGTATAAACTATATCGTCTAACATATAACGCATAACGTATATCGTATAACGTATAACGTATAACGTAGAACGTATAACGTATAACGTATAACGTATAACGTATAACATATAACGTATAACGTATAACGTATAACGTATAACGTAAAACGTATAACGTATAACGTATAACGTATAACGTATAACGTATAACGTATAACGTATAACGTATAACGTAAAACGTATAACGTATAACGTATAACGTATAACGTATAACGTATAACGTATAACGTATAACGTATAACGTATAACGTATAACGTATAACGTATAACGTATAACGTCTAACGTATAACGTATAACGTATAACGTATAACGTATAACGTATAACGTATAACGTATATCGTATAACGTGTAACGTATATCGTGTAACGTATAACGTATAACGTATAACGTATAACGTATAACGTATAACGTATAACGTATAACGTATAACGTATAACGTATAACGTATAACGTATAACGTATAACGTATAACGTATAACGTATAACGTATAACGTATAACGTATAACGTATAACGTATAACGTATAACGTATAACGTATAACGTATAACGTATAACGTATAACGTATAACGTATAACGTATAACGTATAACGTAAAACTTATAACGTATAACGTATAACGTATAACGTATAACGTATAACGTATAACGTATAACGTATAACGTATAACGTATAACGTATAACGTATAACGTATAACGTATAACGTATAACGTATAACGTATAACGTATAACGTATAACGTATAACGTATAACGTATAACGTATAACGTATAACGTATAACGTATAACGTATAACGTATAACGTATAACGTATATCGTATAACGTGTAACGTATAACGTATAACGTATAACGTATAACCTATAACGTATAACGTATAACGTATAACGTATAACGTACAACGTATAACGTATAACGTATATCCTATAACGCATAACGTATATCCTATAACGCATAACGTATAGCGTGTAACGCATAACGTATACCCTATAACGTATAACGTATTACGTATAAACTATATCGTCTAACATATAACGCATAACGTATATCGTATAACGTATAACGTATAACGTATAACGTATAACGTATAACGTATAACGTATAACGTATTACATATTACATACAACTTATAACGTACAACGTATAACGTATAACATATAACGTCTAACGTTTAACGTATAACGTATAACGTATAACGTATAACGTACAACGTATAACGTATAACGTATAACGTATATCCTATAACGCATAACGTATATCCTATAACGCATAACGTATAGCGTGTAACGCATAACGTATACCCTATAACGTATAACGTATAACGTATAACGTATAACGTATTACATATTACGTATAACGTAAAACGTACGACGTATAACGTATAACATATAACGCCTAACGTTTAATGTATAACGTATAACGTATAACGTATAGCGTACAATGTATAACGTATTACGTATATCCGATAACGCATAACGTATAGCGTATAACGCATAACGTATACCGTATAACGTATAACGTATAACGTATAACGTATAACGTATAACGTATAACGTATAACATATAACATATAACGTATAACGAATAACGTATAACGTATAACGTATAACGTATAACGTATTACGTATTACATATAACGTATAACGTACAACGTATAACGTACAACATATAACGTCTAACGTATAGCGTATAACGTATAACGTATAACGTATAACGTATAACGTATAACGTAAAACGTATAACGTATTACGTATAAACTATATCGTCTAACATATAACGTATAACGTTTAACGTATAACGTATAACGTATAACGTATAACGTATAACGTATAACGTATAACGTATAACGTATAACGTATAACGTATAACGTATAACGTATAACGTATAACGTATAACGTATAACGTATAACGTATAACGTATAACGTATAACGTATAACGTATAACGTATAACGTATAACGTATAACGTATAAGGTATAACGTATAACGTATAACGTATAACGTATAACGTATAACGTATAACGTATAACGTATAACGTATAACGTATAACGTATAACGTATAACGTATAACGTATAACGTATAACGTATTACATATTACGTATAACGTATAACGTACAACGTATAACGTATAACATATAACGTCTAACGTTTAACGTATAACGTATAACGTATAACGTATAACGTATAACGTATAACGTATAACGTATAACGTATAACGTATAACGTATAACGTATAACGTATAACGTATAACGTATAACGTATAACGTATAACGTATAACGTATTACATATTACGTATAACGTATAACGTACAACGTATAACGTATAACATATAACGTCTAACGTTTAACGTATAACGTATAACGTATAACGTATAACGTATAACGTATAACGTATAACGTAAAATGTATAACGTATTACGTATAAACTATATCGTCTAACATATAACGCATAACGTATATCGTATAACGTATAACGTATAACGTATAACGTATAACGTATTACATATTACATATAACGTATAACGTACAACGTATAACGTAAAACGTATAACGTCTATCGTTTAACGTATAACGTATAACGTATAACGTATAACGTATAACGTATAACGTATAACGTATAACGTATAACGTATAACGTATAACGTATAACGTATAACGTATAACGTATAACGTATAACGTCTAACGTTTAACGTATAACGTATAACGTATAACGTATAACGTACATCGTATAACCTATAACATATATCCTATAACGCATAACGTATATCCTATAACGCATAACATATAGAGTGTAACGCATAACGTATACCGTATAACGTATAACGTATAACGTATAACGTATAACGTGTTACATATTACGTATAACGTAAAACGTACGACGTATAACGTATAACATATAACGTCTAACGTTTAATGTATAACGTATAACGTATAACGTATAGCGTACAACGTATAACGTATAACGTATATCCGATAACGCATAACGTATAGCGTATAACGCATAACGTATAGTATACCGTATAACGTATAACGTATAACGTATAACGTATAACGTATAACGTATAACGTATAACGTATTACATATTACATACAACGTATAACGTACAACGTATAACGTATAACATATAACGTCTAACGTTTAACGTATAACGTATAACGTATAACGTATAACGTATAACGTATAACGTATAACGTATAACGTATAACGTATAACGTATAACCTATAACGTATAACGTCTAACGTATAACGTATAACGTATAACGTATAACGTATAACATATAACGTATAACGTATATCGTATAACGTGTAACGTATAACGTATAACGTATAACGTATAACGTATAACGTATAACGTATAACGTATAACGTATAACGTATAACGTATAACGTATAACGTACAACGTATAACGTATAACGTATAACGTATAACGTATAACCTATAACGTATAATATATAACGTATAACGTATAACGTACAACGTATAACGTATAACGTATATCCTATAACGCATAACGTATATCCTATAACGCATAACGTATAGCGTGTAACGCATAACGTATTCCCTATAACGTATAACGTATTACGTATAAACTATATCGTCTAACATATAACGCATAACGTATATCGTATAACGTATAACGTATAACGTATAACGTATAACGTATAACGTATAACGTATAACGTATAACATATAACGTATAACGTATAACGTATAACGTATAACGTAAAACGTATAACGTATAACGTATAACGTATAACGTATAACGTATAACGTATAACGTATAACGTATAACGTAAAACGTATAACGTATAACGTATAACGTATAACGTATAACGTATAACGTATAACGTATAACGTATAACGTATAACGTATAACGTATAACGTATAACGTATAACGTCTAACGTATAACGTATAACGTATAACGTATAACGTATAACGTATAACGTATAACGTATATCGTATAACGTGTAACGTATATCGTGTAACGTATAACGTATAACGTATAACGTATAACGTATAACGTATAACGTATAACGTATAACGTATAACGTATAACGTATAACGTATAACGTATAACGTATAACGTATAACGTATAACGTATAACGTATAACGTATAACGTATAACGTATAACGTATAACGTATAACGTATAACGTATAACGTATAACGTATAACGTATAACGTATAACGTATAACGTATAACGTATAACGTATAACGTATAACGTATAACGTAAAACTTATAACGTATAACGTATAACGTATAACGTATAACGTATAACGTATAACGTATAACGTATAACGTATAACGTATAACGTATAACGTATAACGTATAACGTATAACGTATAACGTATAACGTATAACGTATAACGTATAACGTATAACGTATAACGTATAACGTATAACGTATAACGTATAACGTATAACGTATATCGTATAACGTGTAACGTATAACGTGTAACGTATAACGTATAACGTATAACGTATAACGTATAACGTATAACGTATAACGTATAACGTATAACGTATAACGTATAACGTATAACGTATAACGTATAACGTATAACGTATAACGTATAACGTATAACGTATAACGTATAACGTATAACGTATAACGTATAACGTATAACGTATAACGTATAACGTATAACGTATAACGTATAACGTATAACGTATAACGTATAACGTACAACGTATAACGTATAACGTATAACGTCTAACGTTTAACGTATAACGTATAACGTATAACGTATAACGTATAACGTATAACGTATAACGTATAACGTATAACGTATAACGTATAACGTATAACGTATAACGTATAACGTAAAACTTATAACGTATAACGTATAACGTATAACGTATAACGTATAACGTATAACGTATAACGTATAACGTATAACGTATAACGTATAACGTATAACGTATAACGTATAACGTATAACGTATATCGTATAACGTGTAACGTATAACGTATAACGTATAACGTATAACGTATAACGTATAACGTATAACGTATAACGTATAACGTATAACGTATAACGTATAACGTATAACGTACAACGTATAACGTATAACGTATAACGTATAACGTATAACCTATAACGTATAATATATAACGTATAACGTATAACGTACAACGTATAACGTATAACGTATATCCTATAACGCATAACGTATATCCTATAACGCATAACGTATAGCGTGTAACGCATAACGTATTCCCTATAACGTATAACGTATTACGTATAAACTATATCGTCTAACATATAACGCATAACGTATATCGTATAACGTATAACGTATAACGTATAACGTATAACGTATAACGTATAACGTATAACATATAACGTATAACGTATAACGTATAACGTATAACGTAAAACGTATAACGTATAACGTATAACGCATAACGTATAACGTATAACGTATAACGTATAACGTATAACGTAAAACGTATAACGTATAACGTATAACGTATAACGTATAACGTATAACGTATAACGTATAACGTATAACGTATAACGTATAACGTATAACGTATAACGTATAACGTATAACGTCTAACGTATAACGTATAACGTATAACGTATAACGTATAACGTATAACGTATAACGTATATCGTATAAAGTGTAACGTATATCGTGTAACGTATAACGTATAACGTATAACGTATAACGTATAACGTATAACGTATAACGTATAACGTATAACGTATAACGTATAACGTATAACGTATAACGTATAACGTATAACGTATAACGTATAACGTATAACGTATAACGTATAACGTATAACGTATAACGTATAACGTATAACGTATAACGTATAAAGTATAACGTATAACGTATAACGTATAACGTATAACGTAAAACTTATAACGTATAACGTATAACGTATAACGTATAACGTATAACGTATAACGTATAACGCATAACGTATAACGTATAACGTATAACGTATAACGTATAACGTATAACGTATAACGTATAACGTATAACGTATAACGTATAACGTATAACGTATAACGTATAACGTATAACGTATAACGTATATCGTATAACGTGTAACGTATAACGTATAACGTATAACGTATAACCTATAACGTATAACGTATAACGTATAACGTATAACGTACAACGTATAACGTATAACGTATATCCTATAACGCATAACGTATATCCTATAACGCATAACGTATAGCGTGTAACGCATAACGTATACCCTATAACGTATAACGTATTACGTATAAACTATATCGTCTAACATACAACGCATAACGTATATCGTATAACGTATAACGTATAACGTATAACGTATAACGTATAACGTATAACGTATAACGTATTACATATTACATACAACTTATAACGTACAACGTATAACGTATAACATATAACGTCTAACGTTTAACGTATAACGTATAACGTATAACGTATAACGTACAACGTATATCGTATAACGTATAACGTATATCCTATAACGCATAACGTATATCCTATAACGCATAACGTATAGCGTGTAACGCATAACGTATACCCTATAACGTATAACGTATAACGTATAACGTATAACGTATTACATATTACGTATAACGTAAAACGTACGACGTATAACGTATAACATATAACGCCTAACGTTTAATGTATAACGTATAACGTATAACGTATAGCGTACAATGTATAACGTATTACGTATATCCGATAACGCATAACGTATAGCGTATAACGCATAACGTATACCGTATAACGTATAACGTATAACGTATAACGTATAACGTATAACGTATAACGTATAACATATAACATATAACGTATAACGAATAACGTATAACGTATAACGTATAACGTATAACGTATTACATATTACATATAACGTATAACGTACAACGTATAACGTACAACATATAACGTCTAACGTATAGCGTATAACGTATAACGTATAACGTATAACGTATAACGTATAACGTATAACGTAAAACGTATAACGTATTACGTATAAACTATATCGTCTAACATATAACGTATAACGTTTAACGTATAACGTATAACGTATAACGTATAACGTATAACGTATAACGTATAACGTATAACGTATAACGTATAACGTATAACGTATAACGTATAACGTATAACGTATAACGTATAACGTATAACGTATAACGTATAACGTATAACGTATAACGTATAACGTATAAGGTATAACGTATAACGTATAACGTATAACGTATAACGTATAACGTATAACGTATAACGTATAACGTATAACGTATAACGTATAACGTATAACGTATAACGTATAACGTATAACGTATAACGTATAACGTATAACGTATTACATATTACGTATAACGTATAACGTACAACGTATAACGTATAACATATAACGTCTAACGTTTAACGTATAACGTATAACGTATAACGTATAACGTATAACGTATAACGTATAACGTATAACGTATAACGTATAACGTATAACGTATAACGTATAACGTATAACGTATAACGTATAACGTATAACGTATAACGTATAACGTATAACGTATAACGTATAACGTATAACGTATTACATATTACGTATAACGTATAACGTACAACGTATAACGTATAACATATAACGTATAACGTTTAACGTATAACGTATAACGTATAACGTATAACGTATAACGTATAACGTATAACGTAAAACGTATAACGTATTACGTATAAACTATATCGTCTAACATATAACGCATAACGTATATCGTATAACGTATAACGTATAACGTATAACGTATAACGTATTACATATTACATATAACGTATAACGTACAACGTATAACGTAAAACGTATAACGTCTAACGTTTAACGTATAACGTATAACGTATAACGTATAACGTATAACGTATAACGTATAACGTATAACGTATAACGTATAACGTATAACGTATAACGTATAACGTATAACGTATAACGTATAACGTATAACGTATAACGTCTAACGTTTAACGTATAACGTATAACGTATAACGTATAACGTACATCGTATAACCTATAACATATATCCTATAACGCATAACGTATATCCTATAACGCATAACATATAGAGTGTAACGCATAACGTATACCGTATAACGTATAACGTATAACGTATAACGTATAACGTGTTACATATTACGTATAACGTAAAACGTACGACGTATAACGTATAACATATAACGTCTAACGTTTAATGTATAACGTATAACGTATAACGTATAGCGTACAACGTATAACGTATAACGTATATCCGATAACGCATAACGTATAGCGTATAACGCATAACGTATAGTATACCGTATAACGTATAACGTATAACGTATAACGTATAACGTATAACGTATAACGTATAACGTATTACATATTATATACAACGTATAACGTACAACGTATAACGTATAACATATAACGTCTAACGTTTAACGTATAACGTATAACGTATAACGTATAACGTATAACGTATAACGTATAACGTATAACGTATAACGTATAACGTATAACCTATCACGTATAACGTCTAACGTATAACGTATAACGTATAACGTATAACGTATAACATATAACGTATAACGTATATCGTATAACGTGTAACGTATAACGTATAACGTATAACGTATATCGTATAACGTATAACGTATAACGTATAACGTATAACGTATAACGTATAACGTATAACGTACAACGTATAACGTATAACGTATAACGTATAACGTATAACCTATAACGTATAATATATAACGTATAACGTATAACGTACAACGTATAACGTATAACGTATATCCTATAACGCATAACGTATATCCTATAACGCATAACGTATAGCGTGTAACGCATAACGTATTCCCTATAACGTATAACGTATTACGTATAAACTATATCGTCTAACATATAACGCATAACGTATATCGTATAACGTATAACGTATAACGTATAACGTATAACGTATAACGTATAACGTATAACGTATAACATATAACGTATAACGTATAACGTATAACGTATAACGTAAAACGTATAACGTATAACGTATAACGTATAACGTATAACGTATAACGTATAACGTATAACGTATAACGTAAAACGTATAACGTATAACGTATAACGTATAACGTATAACGTATAACGTATAACGTATAACGTATAACGTATAACGTATAACGTATAACGTATAACGTATAACGTCTAACGTATAACGTATAACGTATAACGTATAACGTATAACGTATAACGTATAACGTATATCGTATAACGTGTAACGTATATCGTGTAACGTATAACGTATAACGTATAACGTATAACGTATAACGTATAACGTATAACGTATAACGTATAACGTATAACGTATAACGTATAACGTATAACGTATAACGTATAACGTATAACGTATAACGTATAACGTATAACGTATAACGTATAACGTATAACGTATAACGTATAACGTATAACGTATAACGTATAACGTATAACGTATAACGTATAACGTATAACGTAAAACTTATAACGTATAACGTATAACGTATAACGTATAACGTATAACGTATAACGTATAACGTATAACGTATAACGTATAACGTATAACGTATAACGTATAACGTATAACGTATAACGTATAACGTATAACGTATAACGTATAACGTATATCGTATAACGTGTAACGTATATCGTGTAACGTATAACGTATAACGTATAACGTATAACGTATAACGTATAACGTATAACGTATAACGTATAACGTATTACGTATAACGTATAACGTATAACGTATAACGTATAACGTATAACGTATAACGTATAACGTATAACGTATAACGTATAACGTCTAACGTATAACGTATAACGTATAACGTATAACGTATAACGTATAACGTATAACGTATATCGTATAACGTGTAACGTATATCGTGTAACGTATAACGTATAACGTATAACGTATAACGTATAACGTATAACGTATAACGTATAACGTATAA
The DNA here is from genome assembly GCF_051014685.1 of Ptiloglossa arizonensis. Taxonomy (NCBI): domain Eukaryota; kingdom Metazoa; phylum Arthropoda; class Insecta; order Hymenoptera; family Colletidae; genus Ptiloglossa; species Ptiloglossa arizonensis. The sequence continues at coordinate 838,839 of NW_027478613.1, read as the reverse complement.
CGTATAACGTATAACGTATAACGTATAACGTATAACGTATAACGTATAACGTATAACGTATAACGTATAACGTATAACGTATAACGTATAACGTATAACCTATAACGTATAACGTCTAACGAATAACGTATAACGTATAACGTATAACGTATAACATATAACGTATAACGTATATCGTATAACGTGTAACGTATAACGTATAACGTATAACGTATAACGTATAACGTATAACGTATAACGTATAACGTATAACGTATAACGTATAACGTATAACGTACAACGTATAACGTATAACGTATAACGTATAACGTATAACCTATAACGTATAATATATAACGTATAACGTATAACGTACAACGTATAACGTATAACGTATATCCTATAACGCATAACGTATATCCTATAACGCATAACGTATAGCGTGTAACGCATAACGTATTCCCTATAACGTATAACGTATTACGTATAAACTATATCGTCTAACATATAACGCATAACGTATATCGTATAACGTATAACGTATAACGTATAACGTATAACGTATAACGTATAACGTATAACGTATAACGTATAACATATAACGTATAACGTATAACGTATAACGTATAACGTAAAACGTATAACGTATAACGTATAACGTATAACGTATAACGTATAACGTATAACGTATAACGTATAACGTAAAACGTATAACGTATAACGTATAACGTATAACGTATAACGTATAACGTATAACGTATAACGTATAACGTATAACGTATAACGTATAACGTATAACGTATAACGTATAACGTATAACGTATAACGTCTAACGTATAACGTATAACGTATAACGTATAACGTATAACGTATAACGTATAACGTATATCGTATAACGTGTAACGTATATCGTGTAACGTATAACGTATAACGTATAACGTATAACGTATAACGTATAACGTATAACGTATAACGTATAACGTATAACGTATAACGTATAACGTATAACGTATAACGTATAACGTATAACGTATAACGTATAACGTATAACGTATAACGCATAACGTATAACGTATAACGTATAACGTATAACGTATAACGTATAACGTATAACGTATAACGTATAACGTATAACGTATAACGTAAAACTTATAACGTATAACGTATAACGTATAACGTATAACGTATAACGTATAACGTATAACGTATAACGTATAACGTATAACGTATAACGTATAACGTATAACGTATAACGTATAACGTATAACGTATAACGTATAACGTATAACGTATAACGTATAACGTATAACGTATAACGTATAACGTATAACGTATAACGTATAACGTATATCGTATAACGTGTAACGTATAACGTATAACGTATAACGTATAACCTATAACGTATAACGTATAACGTATAACGTATAACGTACAACGTATAACGTATAACGTATATCCTATAACGCATAACGTATATCCTATAACGCATAACGTATAGCGTGTAACGCATAACGTATACCCTATAACGTATAACGTATTACGTATAAACTATATCGTCTAACATATAACGCATAACGTATATCGTATAACGTATAACGTATAACGTATAACGTATAACGTATAACGTATAACGTATAACGTATTACATATTACATACAACTTATAACGTACAACGTATAACGTATAACATATAACGTCTAACGTTTAACGTATAACGTATAACGTATAACGTATAACGTACAACGTATAACGTATAACGTATAACGTATATCCTATAACGCATAACGTATATCCTATAACGCATAACGTATAGCGTGTAACGCATAACGTATACCCTATAACGTATAACGTATAACGTATAACGTATAACGTATTACATATTACGTATAACGTAAAACGTACGACGTATAACGTATAACATATAACGCCTAACGTTTAATGTATAACGTATAACGTATAACGTATAGCGTACAATGTATAACGTATTACGTATATCCGATAACGCATAACGTATAGCGTATAACGCATAACGTATACCGTATAACGTATAACGTATAACGTATAACGTATAACGTATAACGTATAACGTATAACATATAACATATAACGTATAACGAATAACGTATAACGTATAACGTATAACGTATAACGTATTACATATTACATATAACGTATAACGTACAACGTATAACGTACAACATATAACGTCTAACGTATAGCGTATAACGTATAACGTATAACGTATAACGTATAACGTATAACGTATAACGTAAAACGTATAACGTATTACGTATAAACTATATCGTCTAACATATAACGTATAACGTTTAACGTATAACGTATAACGTATAACGTATAACGTATAACGTATAACGTATAACGTATAACGTATAACGTATAACGTATAACGTATAACGTATAACGTATAACGTATAACGTATAACGTATAACGTATAACGTATAACGTATAACGTATAAGGTATAACGTATAACGTATAACGTATAACGTATAACGTATAACGTATAACGTATAACGTATAACGTATAACGTATAACGTATAACGTATAACGTATAACGTATAACGTATAACGTATAACGTATTACATATTACGTATAACGTATAACGTCTAACGTTTAACGTATAACGTATAACGTATAACGTATAACGTATAACGTATAACGTATAACGTAAAACGTATAACGTATTACGTATAAACTATATCGTCTAACATATAACGCATAACGTATATCGTATAACGTATAACGTATAACGTATAACGTATAACGTATTACATATTACATATAACGTATAACGTACAACGTATAACGTAAAACGTATAACGTCTAACGTTTAACGTATAACGTATAACGTATAACGTATAACGTATAACGTATAACGTATAACGTATAACGTATAACGTATAACGTATAACGTATAACGAATAACGTATAACGTATAACGTATAACGTCTAACGTTTAACGTATAACGTATAACGTATAACGTATAACGTACATCGTATAACCTATAACATATATCCTATAACGCATAACGTATATCCTATAACGCATAACATATAGAGTGTAACGCATAACGTATACCGTATAACGTATAACGTATAACGTATAACGTATAACGTGTTACATATTACGTATAACGTAAAACGTACGACGTATAACGTATAACATATAACGTTTAACGTTTAATGTATAACGTATAACGTATAACGTATAGCGTACAACGTATAACGTATAACGTATATCCGATAACGCATAACGTATAGCGTATAACGCATAACGTATAGTATACCGTATAACGTATAACGTATAACGTATAACGTATAACGTATAACGTATAACGTATAACGTATAACGTATAACGTATAACGTATAACGTATAACGTATAACGTATAACGTATAACGTATAACGTATAACGTATAACGTGTAACGTATAACGTATAACGTATAACGTATAACGTATAACGTGTAACGTAAAACGTATAACGTATAACGTATAACGTATAACGTATAACGTACAACGTATAACGTATAACGTACAACGTATAACGTATGACGTATAACGTATAACGTATAACGTATAACGTATAACGTATAACGTATAACGTATAACGTATAACGTATAACGTATTACGTATAAACTGTATCGTCTAACATATAACGCATAACGTATATCGTATAACGTATAACGTATAACGTATAACGTATAACGTATAACGTATAACGTATTACATATTACATATAACGTATAACGTACAACGTATAACGTATAACATATAACGTCTAACGTTTAACGTATAACGTATAACGTATAACGTATAACGTACAACGTATAACGTATAACATATATCCTATAACGCATAACGTATATCCTATAACGCATAACGTATAGCTTGTAACGCATGACGTATACCCTATAACGTATAACGTATAACGTATAACGTATAACGTATTACATATTACGTATAACGTAAAACGTACGACGTATAACGTATAACATATAACGTCTAACGTTCAATGTATAACGTATAACGTATAACGTATAGCGTACAACGTATAACGTATTACGTATATCCGATAACGCATAACGTATAGCGTATAACGCATAACGTATACCGTATAACGTATAACGTATAACGTATAACGTATAACGTATAACGTATAACGTATAACGTATAACGTATAACGTATAACGTATAACGTATAACGTATAACGTATAACGTATAACGTATAACGTATAACGTATAACGTATAACGTATAACGTATAACGTATAACGTATAACGTATAACGTATAACGTATAACGTATAACGTATAACGTATAACGTATAACGTATAACGTATAACGTATAACGTATAACGTATAACGTATAACGTATAACGTATAACGTATAACGTATAACGTATAACGTATAACGTATAACGTATAACGTATAACGTATAACGTATAACGTATAACGTATAACGTATAACGTATAACGTATAACGTATAACGTATTACGTATAAACTATATCGTCTAACATATAACGCATAACGTATATCGTATAACGTATAACGTATAACGTATAACGTATAACGTATAACGTATAACGTATTACATATTACATATAACGTATAACGTACAACGTATAACGTATAACATATAACGTCTAACGTTTAACGTATAACGAATAACGTATAACGTATAACGTATAACGTATAACGTATAGCGTATAACGTATAACGTATAACGTATAACGTATAACGTAAAACGTATAACGTATTACGTATAAACTATATCGTCTAACATATAACGTATAACGTATAACGTATAACGTATAACGTATAACGTATAACGTATAACGTATAACGTATAACGTATAACGTATAACGTATAACGTATAACGTATATCGTATAACGTATAACGTATAACGTATAACGTATAACGTATAACGTATAACGTATAACGTATAACGTATAACGTATAACGTATAACGTATAACGTATAACGTATAACGTATAACGTATAACGTATAACGTATAACGTATAACGTATAACGTATAACGTATAACGTATAACGTATAACGTATAACGTATAACGTATAACGTATAACGTATAACGTATAACGTATAACGTATAACGTATAACGTATAACTTATAACGTATTACATATTACATATAACGTATAACGTACAACGTATAACGTATAACGTATAACGTCTAACGTTTAACGTATAACGTATAACGTATAACGTATAACGTATAACGTATAACGTATAACGTATAACGTATAACGTATAACGTATAACGTATAACGTATAACGTATAACGTATAACGTATAACGTATAACGTATAACGTATAACGTATAACGTATAACGTATAACGTATAACGTATAACGTATAACGTATAACGTATAACGTGTAACGTATAACGTATAACGTATAACGTATAACGTATAACGTATAACGTATAACGTATAACGTATAACGTATAACGTATAACGTATAACCTATAACGTATTACGTATAACGTATAACGTATAACGTATAACGTATAACGTATAACGTGTAACGTATAACGTATAACGTATAACGTATAACGTATAACGTATAACGTATGACGTATAACGTATAACGTATAACGTATAACGTAAAACGTATAACGTATTACGTATAAACTATATCGTCTAACATATAACGTATAACTTATAACGTATAACGTATAACGTATAACGTATAACGTATAACGTATAACGTATAACGTATAACGTATAACGTATTACGTATAATGTATAACGTATAACGTATAACGTATAACGTATAACGTATAACGTATAACGTATAACGTATAACGTGTAACGTATAACGTGTAACGTATAACGTGTAACGTATAGCGTATAACGTATAACGTATAACGTATAACGTATAACGTATAACGTATAACGTATAACGTATAACGTATAACGTATAACGTATAACGTATAACGTATAACGTATAACGTATAACGTATAACGTATAACGTATAACGTATAACGTATAACTTATAACGTATTACATATTACATATAACGTATAACGTACAACGTATAACGTATAACGTATAACGTATAACGTCTAACGTTTAACGTATAACGTATAACGTATAACGTATAACGTATAACGTATAACGTATAACGTATAACGTATAACGTATAACGTATAACGTATAACGTATAACGTATAACGTATAACGTATAACGTGTAACGTATAACGTGTAACGTATAACGTATAACGTATAACGTATAACGTATAACGTATAACGTATAACGTATAACGTATAACGTATAACGTATAACGTATAACGTATTACGTATAACGTATAACGTATAACGTATAACGTATAACGTATAACGTGTAACGTATAACGTATAACGTATAACGTATAACGTATAACGTATAACGTATGACGTATAACGTATAACGTATAACGTATAACGTAAAACGTATAACGTATTACGTATAAACTATATCGTCTAACATATAACGTATAACTTATAACGTATAACGTATAACGTATAACGTATAACGTATAACGTATAACGTATAACGTATAACGTATAACGTATTACGTATAACGTATAACGTATAACGTATAACGTATAACGTATAACGTATAACGTATAACGTATAACGAATAACGTATAACGTATAACGTGTAACGTATAACGTGTAACGTATAACGTATAACGTATAACGTATAACGTATAACGTATAACGTATAACGTATAACGTATAACGTATAACGTATAACGTATAACGTATAACGTATAACGTATAACGTATAACGTATAACGTATAACGTATAACGTATAACGTATAACGTATAACGTATAACGTATTACGTATAACGTATAACGTATAACGTATAACGTATAACGTATAACGTATAACGTATAACGTATAACGTATAACGTATAACGTATAACGTATAACGTATAACGTATAACGTATAACGTATAACGTAAAACGTATAACGTATTACGTATAAACTATATCGTCTAACATATAACGCATAACGTATATCGTATAACGTATAACGTATAACGTATAACGTATAACGTATAACGTATAACGTATAACGTATAACGTATAACGTATAACGTATAACGTATAACGTATAACGTATAACGTATAACGTATAACGTATAACGTATAACGTATAACGTATAACGTATAACGTATAACGTATAACGTATAACGTATAACGTATAACGTATAAGGTATAACGTATAACGTATAACGTATAACGTATAACGTATAACGTATAACGTATAACGTATAACGTCTAACGTATAACGTATAACGTATAACGTATAACGTGTAACGTATAACGTATATCGTATATCGTATAACGTGTAACGTATAACGTGCAACGTATAACGTATAACGTATAACGTATAACGTATAACGTATAACGTATAACGTATAACGTATAACGTGTAAAGTATAACGTATAACGTATAACGTATAACGTATAACGTATAACGTATAACGTATAACGTATAACGTATAACGTATAACGTATAACGTATAACGTCTAACGTATAACGTATAACGTATAACGTATAACGTGTAACGTATAACGTATATCGTATATCGTATAACGTGTAACGTATAACGTGCAACGTATAACGTATAACGTATAACGTATAACGTATAACGTATAACGTATAACGTATAACGTATAAAGTATAACGTATAAAGTATAACGTATAACGTATAACGTATAACGTATAACGTATAACGTATAACGTATAACGTATAACGTATAACGTATAACGTATAACGTATAACGTATAACGTATAACGTATAACGTGTAACGTACAACGTATAACGTATAACGTATATCCTATAACGCATAACGTATATCCTATAACGCATAACGTATAGCGTGTAACGCATAACGTATACCCTATAACGTATAACGTATTACGTATAAACTATATCGTCTAACATATAACGCATAACGTATATCGTATAACGTATAACGCATAACGTATAACGCATAACGTATAACGCATAACGTGTAACGTATAACGTATAGCGTATAACGTATACCGTATAACGTATAACGTATAACGTATAACGTATAACGTATATCGTATAACGTATAACATATAACGTATAACGTATAACGTGTAACGTGTTACGTCTAACGTATAGCGTATAACGTATAACGTATAACGTTTAACGTATAACGTATAACGTACAACGTATAACGTACAACGTATATCCTATAACGCATAACGTATATCCTATAACGCATAACGTATAGCGTATAACGCATAACGTATACCGCATAACGTATAACGTATAACGTATAACGTATAACGTATAACGTATGACGTATCACGTATAAGGTATGACCTATAACGTATCCTCCGCGACAGGTGGATCGAGTATCCGGGCCGGTGCGGGACGGGGAGGAGAGCGGTGTACTCCGGGGTTCCGCAGGGGTCGGTGTTAGGACCCCTGCTGTGGAACCTCGGGTACGACACCGTCCTGCGGGCCGAAGACCTCCCCGACGGCGTCAGTCTGACATGTTACGCGGACGACACCTTGTTGTTGGCCGTCGGGGGGGACTGGAGGGGGGCTGTTCGGGCCGCCGAGGACGGTGTCCGGCGCGTCGTCTCCCGGATCAGGGGGATCGGTTTGGAGGTGGCTCTCCACAAAACCGAGGTACTCGGGATGTATAGACCCCGGGGAGAGCCGCCTCCCCCCCTGATCCGGGTGGGTGAGACAGACGTCGAGGTGAGGTCTCAGATGAAATATCTGGGACTTCACCTCGACAGCCACTGGCGCTTCGAGGGCCATTTCCGGGCCCTGGCCCCGCGGTTGGAGAGGATAGTTGGCGCTTTGGGCCGTATCCTCCCCAACCTGCGGGGCCCGAGTGACCGGGTTCGCCGCCTCTACGCGGGAATGGTCCACTCGGTGGCCCTATACGGGGCCCCCGTTTGGGCGGGCGACCTGGCCGCCTCCCGGCGCAGCAAGGTATTGCTGCGCGGAGTTCAAAGGCGGCTTGCACTGCGGATCGCCCGGGGGTACCGGACCGTTTCGTATGAGGCGGCGAGCGTCCTGTCAGGGCTACCCCCGGCGGACTTGATCGCGGGCGCGCATGCGGCTTTCTACGAGGGCCGCATGCGCGCCCGCGAGGATGGGGTGGTCCTGGCGGGCTGCGAGGTGGAGGCCCTGAGGCGCCAGGCCCGGGAGTCCATGCTGCAGCTTTGGCAGCAGCGGCTGGCCGAGCCGTTGTTCGGCCAGAGGACTGTCCGGGCTATCCGGCCGGTCCTGTTTGAGTGGCTGGGTAGGCGCTTCGGCTCACTCACCTACCGGTTGGTGCAGGTGCTGTCCGGGCACGGATGCTTCGGTCAGTACCTGTGCCGGATCGGTGTGGAAGAGGCGGCGCGCTGCTGGCACTGTCCAGCGGACGAGGACACGGCGCAACACACCCTCGAGGTGTGTCCGGCCTGGGGGGTGGAGCGCCGTGTCCTCACGGCCGTGATTGGGGCGGACCTATCGCTGCCGGGCGTGGTACAGGCCATGCTCGGCAGCGAGACGAAGTGGCGGGCCGTGGCCTCCTTCTGCGAGGAGGTAATCTCGCGGAAGGAGGCCGCGAGCCGCATTCGCGAGAGCGGGAGACCGCGAGCGAGGCCTCGTCCGAGGCCGGGGGCGGGTGGGCCTCCGGAAAGGCTGGGGAGGCCACCCTGAGAGCGGCGGGCGGGGGTGCGTAGCCCTTGAGGCTCGTGCCACCGCCCGTCGTCTGAGGGGTGGGAGGAATAAGGGACGGCGACGCTCTCGAGGGCGGAGAGGCCAGAGCCGCCCTCGGGAGCGTACGAGCCGGGGTGCGGCCGCGCCGACGGCACGGTCCCAGGGCCGTGCCTCCGGCGCGGCTATGGGGGCCGTGGGCGGTCGCGAGTGTGGGACTCGCGGCCGCCCTCGGGCGGCCCCCTGGAGTGGGACGTCGGAGCAGTGTGGCCCTGCTCCGACGTCGGGCGCCAGAGCGCCGAGGAGAAAACAGGGAAGGGAGGGTGAAGTACCCCCTCCCTTCCCTGGAACGGGAGGACACGGGCGCGAGAGCCCTGCACGGGGGAGCACCTGATGTTATGATGTCTTCGGTCCCAGGTGCTCCCCCTGCATAGTGCGAGGATGGCCACCGTGGTGGGTTTTAGTGGGTAGGTCCCGCGCCCGATGGGTTTCCTTCCGGGCGCGGGGAATCCCACACTCCCCCCGCCCCTCCCCAGGCGGCGGGGGGGTCTTTCGAAGATTTCCCCCACGTTAAAAAAAAAAAAAAAAAATGACCTATAACGTATACCGTATAACGTATAACGTATAACGTATAACGTATAACGTATAACGTATAACGTATAACGTATAACGTATAACGTATAACGTATAACGTATAACGTATAACGTATAACGTATAACGTATAACGTATAACGTATAACGTATAACGTATAACGTATAACGTATAACGTATAACGTATAACGTATAACGTATAACGTATAACGTATAACGTATAACGTATAACGTATAACGTATAACGTACAACGTATAACGTAAAACGTATAACGTATAACGTATAACGTATAACGTATAACGTATAACGTATAACGTATAACGTATAACGTATAACGTATAACGTATAACGTATAACGTACAACGTATAACGTACAACGTATATCCTATAACGCATAACGTATATCCTATAACGCATAACGTATAGCGTATAACGCATAACGTATACCGCATAACGTATAACGTATAACGTATAACGTATAACGTATAACGTATGACGTATAACGTATAACGTATAACGTATAACGTATAACGTATAACGTATAACGCAAAACGTATAACGTATTACGTATAAACTATATCGTCTAACATATAACGTATAACGTATAACGTATAACGTATAACGTATAACGTATAACGTATAACGTATAACGTATAACGTATAACGTATAACGTATAACGTATAACGTATAACGTATAACGTATAACGTATAACGTATAACGTATAACGTATAACGTATAACGTATAACGTATAACGTATAACGTATAACGTATAACGTATAACGTATAACGTATAACGTATAACGTATAACGTATAACGTATAACGTATAACGTATAACGTATAACGTATAACGTATAACGTATAACGTATAACGTATAACGTATAACGTATAACGTATAACGTATAACGTATAACGTATAACGTATAACGTATAACGTATAACGTATAACGTATAACGTATAACGTATAACGTATAACGTATAACGTATAACGTATAACGTATAACGTATAACGTATAACGTATAACGTATAACGTATAACGTATAACGTATAACGTATAACTTATAACGTATTACATATTACATATAACGTATAACGTACAACGTATAACGTATAACGTATAACGTCTAACGTTTAACGTATAACGTATAACGTATAACGTATAACGTATAACGTATAACGTATAACGTATAACGTATAACGTATAACGTATAACGTATAACGTATAACGTATAACGTATAACGTATAACGTATAACGTATAACGTATAACGTATAACGTATAACGTATAACGTATAACGTATAACGTATAACGTATAACGTATAACGTATAACGTATAACGTATAACGTATAACGTATAACGTATAACGTATAACGTATAACGTATAACGTATAACGTATAACGTATAACGTATAACGTATAACGTATAACGTATAACGTAAAACGTATAACGTATAACGTATTACGTATAAACTATATCGTCTAACATATAACGCATAACGTATATCGTATAACGTATAACGTATAACGTATAACGTATAACGTATAACGTATAACGTATTACATATTACATATAACGTATAACGTACAACGTATAACGTATAACATATAACGTCTAACGTTTAACGTATAACGTATAACGTATAACGTATAACGTATAACGTATAACGTATAACGTATAACGTATAACGTATAACGTAAAACGTATAACGTATTACGTATAAACTATATCGTCTAACATATAACGTATAACGTATAACGTATAACGTATAACGTATAACGTATAACGTATAACGTATAACGTATAACGTATAACGTATAACGTATAACGTATAACGTATAACGTATAACGTATAACGTATAACGTATAACGTATAACGTATAACGTATAACGTATAACGTATAACGTATAACGTATAACGTATAACGTATAACGTATAACGTATAACGTATAACGTATAACGTATAACGTATAACGTATAACGTATAACGTATAACGTATAACGTATAACGTATAACGTATAACGTATAACGTATAACGTATAACGTATAACGTATAACGTATAACGTATAACGTATAACGTATAACGTATAACGTATAACGTATAACGTATAACGTATAACGTATAACGTATAACGTATAACGTATAACGTATAACGTATAACGTATAACGTATAACGTATAACGTATAACGTATAACGTATAACGTATAACGTATAACGTATAACGTATAACTTATAACGTATTACATATTACATAGAACGTATAACGTACAACGTATAACGTATAACGTATAACGTCTAACGTTTAACGTATAACGTATAACGTATAACGTATAACGTATAACGTATAACGTATAACGTATAACGTATAACGTATAACGTATAACGTATAACGTATAACGTATAACGTATAACGTATAACGTATAACGTATAACGTGTAACGTATAACGTGTAACGTATAACGTATAACGTGTAACGTATAACGTGTAACGTATAACGTATAACGTATAACGTATAACGTATAACGTATAACGTATAACGTATAACGTATAACGTATAACGTATAACGTATAACGTATAACGTATAACGTATAACGTATAACGTATAACGTATAACGTATTACGTATAACGTATAACGTATAACGTATAACGTATTACGTATAACGTATAACGTATAACGTATAACGTATAACGTATAACGTATAACGTATAACGTATAACGTATAACGTATAACGTATAACGTATAACGTATAACGTATAACGTATAACGTATAACGTATAACGTATAACGTATAACGTATAACGTATAACGTATAACGTATAACGTATAACGTATAACGTATAACGTATAACGTATAACGTATAACGTATAACGTAACGTAACGTATAACGTATAACGTATAACGTATAACGTATAACGTATAACGTATAACGTATAACGTATAACGTATAACGTATAACGTATAACGTATAACGTATAACGTATAACGTATAACGTATAACGTATAACGTATAACGTATAACGTATAACGTATAACGTATAACGTATAACGTATAACGTATAACGTATAACGTATAACGTATAACGTATAACGTATAACGTATAACGTATAACGTATAACGTATAACGTATAACGTATAACGTATAACGTATAACGTATAACGTATAACGTATAACGTATAACGTATAACGTATAACGTATAACGTATAACGTATAACGTATAACGTATAACGTATAACGTATAACGTATAACGTATAACGTATAACGTATAACGTATAACGTATAACGTATAACGTATAACGTATAACGTATAACGTATACGTATAACGTATAACGTATAACGTATAACGTATAACGTATAACGTATAACGTATAACGTATAACGTATAACGTATAACGTATAACGTGTAACGTATAACGTGTAACGCATAACGTATAACGTATAACGTGTAACGCATAACGTGTAACGCATAACGCGTAACGTATAACGTGTAACGTATAACGTGTAACGTATAACGCGTAACGTATAACGTGTAACGTATAACGTGTAACGTATAACGTGTAACGTATAACGTGTAACGTATAACGTGTAACGTATAACGTGTAACGTATAACGTGTAACGTATAACGTATAACGTATAACGTATAACGTATAACGTATAACGTATAACGTATAACGTATAACGTATAACGTATAACGTATAACGTATAACGTATAACGTATAACGTATAACGTATAACGTATAACGTATAACGTATAACGTATATCGTATAACGTATAACGTATAACGTATAACGTATAACGTAAAACGTATAACGTATTACGTATAAACTATATCGTCTAACATATAACGCATAACGTATATCGTATAACGTATAACGTATAACGTATAACGTATAACGTATAACGCATAACGTATAACGTATAACGTATAACGTATAACGTATAACGTATAACGTATAACGTATAACGTATAACGTATAACGTATAACGTATAACGTATAACGTATAACGTATAACGTATAACGTATAACGTATAACGTATAACGTATAACGTATATCGTATAACGTATAACGTATAACGTATAACGTATAACGTATAACGTATAACGTATAACGTATAACGTATAACGTATAACGTATAACGTATAACGTATAACGTATAACGTATAACGTATAACGTATAACGTATAACGTATAACGTATAACGTATAACGTATAACGTAAAACGTATAACGTATAACGTATAACGTATAACGTATAACGTATAACGTATAACGTATAACGTATAACGTATAACGTATAACGTATAACGTATAACGTATAACGTATAACGTACAACGTATAACGTACAACGTATATCCTATAACGCATAACGTATATCCTATAACGCATAACGTATAGCGTAGAACGCATAACGTATACCGCATAACGTATAACGTATAACGTATAACGTATAACGTATAACGTATGACGTATCACGTATAAGGTATGACCTATAACGTATACCGTATAACGTATAACGTATAACGTATAACGTATAACGTATAACGTATAACGTATAACGTATAACGTATAACGTATAACGTATAACGTATAACGTATAACGTAAAACGTATAACGTATTACGTATAAACTATATCGTCTAACATATAACGCATAACGTATATCGTATAACGTATAACGCATAACGTATAACGCATAACGTATAACGCATAACGTGTAACGTATAACGTATAGCGTATAACGTATACCGTATAACGTATAACGTATAACGTATAACGTATAACGTATATCGTATAACGTATAACATATAACGTATAACGTATAACGTGTAACGTGTTACGTCTAACGTATAGCGTATAACGTATAACGTATAACGTTTAACGTATAACGTATAACGTACAACGTATAACGTACAACGTATATCCTATAACGCATAACGTATATCCTATAACGCATAACGTATAGCGTATAACGCATAACGTTATACCGCATAACGTATAACGTATAACGTATAACGTATAACGTATAACGTATGACGTATCACGTATAAGGTATGACCTATAACGTATACCGTATAACGTATAACGTATAACGTATAACGTATAACGTATAACGTATAACGTATAACGTATAACGTATAACGTATAACGTATAACGTATAACGTATAACGTATAACGTATAACGTATAACGTATAACGTATAACGTATAACGTACAACGTATAACGTACAACGTATATCCTATAACGCATAACGTATATCCTATAACGCATAACGTATAGCGTATAACGCATAACGTATACCGCATAACGTATAACGTATAACGTATAACGTATAACGTATAACGTATGACGTATCACGTATAAGGTATGACCTATAACGTATACCGTATAACGTATAACGTATAACGTATAACGTATAACGTATAACGTATAACGTATAACGTATAACGTATAACGTATAACGTATAACGTATAACGTATAACGTATAACGTATAACGTATAACGTATAACGTATAACGTATAACGTATAACGTGTAACGTATAACGTATAACGTATAACGTATAACGTATGACGTATCGCGTATAAGGTATGACCTATAACGTATACCGTATAACGTATAACGTATAACGTATTACGTATAACGTATAACGTATAACGTATAACGTATAACGTATAACGTATAACGTATAACGTATAACGTATAACGTATAACGTATAACGTATAACGTAAAACGTATAACGTATTGCGTATAAACTATATCGTCTAACATATAACGCATAACGTATATCGTATAACGTATAACGTATAACGTATAACGTATAACGTATAACGTATAACGTATAACGTATAACGTATAACGTATAACGTATAGCGTATAACGTATAACGTATAACGTACAACGTATAACGTATAACGTATAACGTATAACGTGTAACGTACAACGTATAACGTATAACGTATATCCTATAACGCATAACGTATATCCTATAACGCATAACGTATAGCGTGTAACGCATAACGTATACCCTATAACGTATAACGTATTACGTATAAACTATATCGTCTAACATATAACGCATAACGTATATCGTATAACGTATAACGCATAACGTATAACGCATAACGTATAACGCATAACGTGTAACGTATAACGTATAGCGTATAACGTATACCGTATAACGTATAACGTATCACGTATAACGTATAACGTATATCGTATAACGTATAACATATAACGTATAACGTATAACGTGTAACGTGTTACGTCTAACGTATAGCGTATAACGTATAACGTATAACGTTTAACGTATAACGTATAACGTACAACGTATAACGTACAACGTATATCCTATAACGCATAACGTATATCCTATAACGCATAACGTATAGCGTATAACGCATAACGTATACCGCATAACGTATAACGTATAACGTATAACGTATAACGTATAACGTATGACGTATCACGTATAAGGTATGACCTATAACGTATACCGTATAACGTATAACGTATAACGTATAACGTATAACGTATAACGTATAACGTATAACGTATAACGTGTAACGTATAACGTATAACGTATAACGTATAACGTATGACGTATCGCGTATAACGTATAACGTATAACGTATAACGTATAACGTATAACGTATAACGTATAACGTGTAACGTATAACGTATAACGTATAACGTATAACGTATGACGTATCGCGTATAAGGTATGACCTATAACGTATACCGTATAACGTATAACGTATAACGTATTACGTATAACGTATAACGTATAACGTATAACGTATAACGTATAACGTATAACGTATAACGTATAACGTATAACGTATAACGTATAACGTATAACGTAAAACGTATAACGTATTGCGTATAAACTATATCGTCTAACATATAACGCATAACGTATATCGTATAACGTATAACGTATAACGTATAACGTATAACGTATAACGTATAACGTATAACGTATAACGTATAACGTATAACGTATAGCGTATAACGTATAACGTATAACGTACAACGTATAACGTATAACGTATAACGTATAACGTGTAACGTACAACGTATAACGTATAACGTATATCCTATAACGCATAACGTATATCCTATAACGCATAACGTATAGCGTGTAACGCATAACGTATACCCTATAACGTATAACGTATTACGTATAAACTATATCGTCTAACATATAACGCATAACGTATATCGTATAACGTATAACGCATAACGTATAACGCATAACGTATAACGCATAACGTGTAACGTATAACGTATAGCGTATAACGTATACCGTATAACGTATAACGTATCACGTATAACGTATAACGTATATCGTATAACGTATAACATATAACGTATAACGTATAACGTGTAACGTGTTACGTCTAACGTATAGCGTATAACGTATAACGTATAACGTTTAACGTATAACGTATAACGTACAACGTATAACGTACAACGTATATCCTATAACGCATAACGTATATCCTATAACGCATAACGTATAGCGTATAACGCATAACGTATACCGCATAACGTATAACGTATAACGTATAACGTATAACGTATAACGTATGACGTATCACGTATAAGGTATGACCTATAACGTATACCGTATAACGTATAACGTATAACGTATAACGTATAACGTATAACGTATAACGTATAACGTATAACGTATAACGTATAACGTATAACGTATAACGTATAACGTATAACGTATAACGTATAACGTATAACGTATAACGTATAACGTATAACGTATAACGTATAACGTATAACGTATAACGTATAACGTATAACGTATAACGTAAAACGTATAACGTATAACGTATAACGTATAACGTATAACGTATAACGTATAACGTATAACGTATAACGTATAACGTATAACGTATAACGTATAACGTATAACGTATAACGTACAACGTATAACGTACAACGTATATCCTATAACGCATAACGTATATCCTATAACGCATAACGTATAGCGTAGAACGCATAACGTATACCGCATAACGTATAACGTATAACGTATAACGTATAACGTATAACGTATGACGTATCACGTATAAGGTATGACCTATAACGTATACCGTATAACGTATAACGTATAACGTATAACGTATAACGTATAACGTATAACGTATAACGTATAACGTATAACGTATAACGTATAACGTATAACGTATAACGTATAACGTATAACGTATAACGTATAACGTGTAACGTATAACGTATAACGTATAACGTATAACGTATGACGTATCGCGTATAAGGTATGACCTATAACGTATACCGTATAACGTATAACGTATAACGTATAACGTATAACGTATAACGTATAACGTATAACGTATAACGTATAACGTATAACGTATAACGTATAACGTATAACGTATAACGTACAACGTATAACGTACAACGTATAACGTACAACGTATTACGTATAAACTATATCGTCTAACATATAACGCATAACGTATATCGTATAACGTATAACGTATAACGTATAACGTATAACGTATAACGTATAACGTATAACGTATAACGTATAACGTATAACGTATAACATATAACATATAACGTATAACGAATAACGTATAACGTATAACGTATAACGTATAACGCATTACGTATAAACTATATCGTCTAACATATAACGCATAACGTATATCGTATAGCGTATAACGTATAACGTATAACGTATAACGTATAACGTATAACGTATTACATATTACATATAACGTATAACGTACAACGTATAACGTATAACATATAACGTCTAACGTATAACGTATAACGTATAACGTATAACGTATAACGTATAACGTATAACGTATAACGTATAACGTATAACGTATAACGTATAACGTATAACGTATAACGTATAACGTATAACGTATAACGTATAACGTATTACGTATAACGTATAACGTATAACGTATAACGTATAACGTATAACGTATAACGTATAACGTGTAACGTATATCGTATAACGTGTAACGTATAACGTGTAACGTATAACGTATAACGTATAACGTATAACGTATAACGTATAACGTATAACGTATAACGTATAACGTATAACGTATAACGTATAACGTAAAACGTATAACGTATAACGTATAACGTATAACGTATAACGTATAACGTATAACGTATAACGTATAACGTATAACGTATAACGTATAACGTATAACGTATATCGTATAACGTATAACATATAACGTATAACGTATAACGTGTAACGTGTTACGTCTAACGTATAGCGTATAACGTATAACGTATAACGTTTAACGTATAACGTATAACGTACAACGTATAACGTACAACGTATATCCTATAACGCATAACGTATATCCTATAACGCATAACGTATAGCGTATAACGCATAACGTATACCGCATAACGTATAACGTATAACGTATAACGTATAACGTATAACGTATAACGTATAACGTATAACGTATAACGTATAACGTATAACGTATAACGTATAACGTATAACGTATAACGTATAACGTATAACGTGTAACGTATAACGTATAACGTATAACGTATAACGTATGACGTATCGCGTATAAGGTATGACCTATAACGTATACCGTATATCGTATAACGTATGACGTATAACGTATAACGTATAAAGTATAACGTACAACGTATAACGTACAACGTATAACGTACAACGTATAACGTATAACGTATAACGTATAACGTATAACGTACAACGTATAACGTATAACGTATAAAGTATAACGTATAACGTATAACGTATAACGTATAACGTATAACGTATAACGTATAACGTATAACGTATAACGTATAACGTATAACGTACAACGTATAACGTATAACGTATAACGTATAACGTATAACGTATAACGTATAACGTATAACGTATAACGTATAACGTATAACGTATAACGTATAACGTATAACGTATAACGTATAACGTATAACGTATAACGTATAACGTATAACGTATAACGTATAACGTATAACGTATGACGTATAACGTATAACGTATAACGTATAACGTAAAACGTATAACGTATTACGTATAAACTATATCGTCTAACATATAACGCATAACGTATATCGTATAACGTATAACGTATAACGTATAACGTATAACGTATAACGTATAACGTATTACATATTACATATAACGTATAACGTACAACGTATAACGTATAACATATAACGTCTAACGTTTAACGTACAACGTATAACGTACAACGTATATCCTATAACGCATAACGTATATCCTATAACGCATAACGTATAGCGTATAACGCATAACGTATACCGCATAACGTATAACGTATAACGTATAACGTATAACGTATAACGTATAACGTATAACGTATAACGTATAACGTATAACGTATAACGTATAACGTATAACGTATAACGTATAACGTATAACGTATAACGTATAACGTATAACGTATAACGTATAACGTATAACGTATAACGTATAACGTATAACGTATTACGTATAACGTATAACGTATAACGTATAACGTATAACGTATAACGTATAACGTATAACGTATAACGTATAACGTATAACGTATAACGTATAACGTATAACGTATAACGTATAACGTATAACGTATAACGTATAACGTATAACGTATAACGTATAACGTATAACGTATAACGTATAACGTATAACGTATAACGTATAACGTATAACGTATAACGTATAACGTATAACGTATAACGTTATAACGTATAACGTATAACGTATAACGTATAACGTATAACGTATAACGTATAACGTATAACGTATAACGTATAACGTATAACGTATAACGTATAACGTATAACGTATAACGTATAACGTATAACGTATAACGTATAACGTATAACGTATAACGTATAACGTATAACGTATAACGTATAACGTATAACGTATAACGTATAACGTATAACGTATAACGTATAACGTATAACGTATAACGTATAACGTATAACGTATAACGTATAACGTATAACGTATAACGTATAACGTATAACGTATAACGTATAACGTATAACGTATAACGTATAACGTATAACGAACAACGTATAACGTATAACGTATAACGTATAACGTATAACCTATAACGTATAATATATAACGTATAACGTATAACGTACAACGTATAACGTATAACGTATAACGTATAACCTATAACGTATAATATATAACGTATAACTTATAACGTACAACGTATAACGTATAACGTATATCCTATAACGCATAACGTATATCCTATAACGCATAACGTATAGCGTGTAACGCATAACGTATACCCTATAACGTATAACGTATTACGTATAAACTATATCGTCTAACATATAACGCATAACGTATATCGTATAACGTATAACGTATAACGTATAACGTATAACGTATAACGTATTACATATTACATACAACGTATAACGTACAACGTATAACGTATAACATATAACGTCTAACGTTTAACGTATAACGTATAACGTATAACGTATAACGTATAACGTATAACGTATAACGTATAACGTATAACGTATAACGTATAACGTATAACGTATAACGTATAACGTACAACGTATAACGTATAACGTATAACGTATAACGTATAACCTATAACGTATAATATATAACGTATAACGTATAACGTACAACGTATAACGTATAACGTATATCCTATAACGCATAACGTATATCCTATAACGCATAACGTATAGCGTGTAACGCATAACGTATTCCCTATAACGTATAACGTATTACGTATAAACTATATCGTCTAACATATAACGCATAACGTATATCGTATAACGTATAACGTATAACGTATAACGTATAACGTATAACGTATAACGTATAACGTATAACATATAACGTATAACGTATAACGTATAACGTATAACGTAAAACGTATAACGTATAACGTATAACGTATAACGTATAACGTATAACGTATAACGTATAACGTATAACGTATAACGTAAAACGTATAACGTATAACGTATAACGTATAACGTATAACGTATAACGTATTACGTATAACGTATAACGTATAACGTATAACGTATAACGTATAACGTATAACGTATAACGTCTAACGTATAACGTATAACGTATAACGTATAACGTCTAACGTATAACGTATAACGTATAACGTATAACGTATAACATATAACGTATAACGTATATCGTATAAACGTGTAACGTATAACGTATAACGTATAACGTATAACGTATAACGTATAACGTATAACGTATAACGTATAACGTATAACGTATAACGTATAACGTATAACGTATAACGTATAACGTAAAACGTATAACGTATAACGTATAACGTATAACGTATAACGTATAACGTATAACGTATAACACGTATAACGTATAACGTATAACGTATAACGTATAACGTATAACGTATATCGTATAACGTATAACATATAACGTATAACGTATAACGTGTAACGTGTTACGTCTAACGTATAGCGTATAACGTATAACGTATAACGTTTAACGTATAACGTATAACGTACAACGTATAACGTACAACGTATATCCTATAACGCATAACGTATATCCTATAACGCATAACGTATAGCGTATAACGCATAACGTATACCGCATAACGTATAACGTATAACGTATAACGTATAACGTATAACGTATAACGTATAACGTATAACGTATAACGTATAACGTATAACGTATAACGTATAACGTATAACGTATAACGTATAACGTATAACGTGTAACGTATAACGTATAACGTATAACGTATAACGTATGACGTATCGCGTATAAGGTATGACCTATAACGTATACCGTATATCGTATAACGTATGACGTATAACGTATAACGTATAAAGTATAACGTACAACGTATAACGTACAACGTATAACGTACAACGTATAACGTATAACGTATAACGTATAACGTATAACGTACAACGTATAACGTATAACGTATAAAGTATAACGTATAACGTATAACGTATAACGTATAACGTATAACGTATAACGTATAACGTATAACGTATAACGTATAACGTACAACGTATAACGTATAACGTATAACGTATAACGTATAACGTATAACGTATAACGTATAACGTATAACGTATAACGTATAACGTATAACGTATAACGTATAACGTATAACGTATAACGTATAACGTATAACGTATAACGTATAACGTATAACGTATAACGTATAACGTATGACGTATAACGTATAACGTATAACGTATAACGTAAAACGTATAACGTATTACGTATAAACTATATCGTCTAACATATAACGCATAACGTATATCGTATAACGTATAACGTATAACGTATAACGTATAACGTATAACGTATAACGTATTACATATTACATATAACGTATAACGTACAACGTATAACGTATAACATATAACGTCTAACGTTTAACGTATAACGTATAACGTATAACGTATAACGTATAACGTATAACGTATAACGTATAACGTATAACGTATAACGTATAACGTATAACGTATAACGTATAACGTATAACGTATAACGTATAACGTATAACGTATAACGTATAACGTATAACGTATTTCGTATAACGTATAACGTATAACGTATAACGTATAACGTATAACGTATAACGTATAACGTATAACGTATAACGTATAACGTATAACGTATAACGTATAACGTATAACGTATAACGTATAACGTATAACGTATAACGTATAACGTATAACGTATAACGTATAACGTATAACGTATAACGTATAACGTAAAACGTATAACGTATTACGTATAAACTATATCGTCTAACATATAACGCATAACGTATATCGTATAAACTATATCGTCTAACATATAACGCATAAAGTATATCGTATAACGTATAACGCATAACGTATAACGTATAACGTATAACGTATAACGTATAACGTATAACGTATAACGTATAACGTATAACGTATAACGTATAACGTATAACGTATAACGTATAACGTATAACGTATAACGTGTAACGTATAACGTATAACGTATAACGTATAACGTATGACGTATCGCGTATAAGGTATGACCTATAACGTATACCGTATAACGTATAACGTATAACGTATAACGTATAACGTATAACGTATAACGTATAACGTATAACGTATAACGTATAACGTATAACGTATAACGTATTACGTATAACGTATAACGTATAACGTATACGTATAACGTATAACGTATAACGTATAACGTATAACGTATAACGTATAACGTATAACGTATAACGTATAACGTATAACGTATAACGTATAACGTATAACGTATAACGTATAACGTATAACGTATAACGTATAACGTATAACGTATAACGTATACGTATAACGTATAACGTATAACGTATAACGTATAACGTATAACGTATAACGTATAACGTATAACGTATAACGTATAACGTATAACGTATAACGTATAATGTATAACGTATAACGTATAACGTATAACGTATTACGTATAAACTATATCGTCTAACATATAACGCATAACGTATATCGTATAACGTATAACGTATAACGTATAACGTATAACGTATAACGTTTAACGTATAACGTATAACGTATAACGTATAACGTATAACGTATAACGTATAACGTATAACGTATAACGTATAACGTATAACGTATAACGTATAACGTATAACGTATAACGTAAAACGTATAACGTATTACGTATAAACTATATCGTCTAACATATAACGCATAACGTATATCGTATAACGTATAACGTATAACGTATAACGTATAACGTATAACGTATAACGTATAACGTATAACATATAACGTATAACGTATAACGAATAAAGTATAACGTATAACGTATAACGTATAACGTATAACGTATTACGTATAAACTATATCGTCTAACATATAACGCATAACGTATATCGTATAGCGTATAACGTATAACGTATAACGTATAACGTATAACGTATAACGTATTACATATTACATATAACGTATAACGTACAACGTATAACGTATAACATATAACGTCTAACGTATAACGTATAACGTATAACGTATAACGTATAACGTATAACGTATTACGTATAAACTATATCGTCTAACATATAACGCATAACGTATATCGTATAACGTATAACGTATAACGTATAACGTATAACGTATAACGTATAACGTATAACGTATAACGTATAACGTATAACGTATAACGTATAACGTATAACGTATAACGTATAACGTATAACGTATAACGTATAACGTATAACGTATAACGTATAACGTATAACGTATAACGTATAACGTATAACGTAAAACGTATAACGTATTACGTATAAACTATATCGTCTAACATATAACGCATAACGTATATCGTATAACGTATAACGTATAACGTATAACGTATAACGTATAACGTATAACGTATAACGTATAACGTATAACGTATAACGTATAACGTATAACGTATAACGTATAACGTATAACGTATAACGTATAACGTATAACGTATAACGTATAACGTATAACGTATAACGTATAACGAACAACGTATAACGTATAACGTATAACGTATAACGTATAACCTATAACGTATAATATATAACGTATAACGTATAACGTACAACGTATAACGTATAACGTATAACGTATAACCTATAACGTATAATATATAACGTATAACTTATAACGTACAACGTATAACGTATAACGTATATCCTATAACGCATAACGTATATCCTATAACGCATAACGTATAGCGTGTAACGCATAACGTATACCCTATAACGTATAACGTATTACGTATAAACTATATCGTCTAACATATAACGCATAACGTATATCGTATAACGTATAACGTATAACGTATAACGTATAACGTATAACGTATTACATATTACATACAACGTATAACGTACAACGTATAACGTATAACATATAACGTCTAACGTTTAACGTATAACGTATAACGTATAACGTATAACGTATAACGTATAACGTATAACGTATAACGTATAACGTATAACGTATAACGTATAACGTCTAACGTATAACGTATAACGTATAACGTATAACGTATAACATATAACGTATAACGTATATCGTATAACGTGTAACGTATAACGTATAACGTATAACGTATAACGTATAACGTATAACGTATAACGTATAACGTATAACGTATAACGTATAACGTATAACGTACAACGTATAACGTATAACGTATAATATAACCTATAACGTATAATATATAACGTATAACGTATAACGTACAACGTATAACGTATAACGTATATCCTATAACGCATAACGTATATCCTATAACGCATAACGTATAGCGTGTAACGCATAACGTATTCCCTATAACGTATAACGTATTACGTATAAACTATATCGTCTAACATATAACGCATAACGTATATCGTATAACGTATAACGTATAACGTATAACGTATAACGTATAACGTATAACGTATAACGTATAACATATAACGTATAACGTATAACGTATAACGTATAACGTAAAACGTATAACGTATAACGTATAACGTATAACGTATAACGTATAACGTATAACGTATAACGTATAACGTAAAACGTATAACGTATAACGTATAACGTATAACGTATAACGTATAACGTATAACGTATAACGTATAACGTATAACGTATAACGTATAACGTATAACGTATAACGTATAACGTCTAACGTATAACGTATAACGTATAACGTATAACGTATAACGTATAACGTATAACGTATATCCTATAACGTGTAACGTATAACGTGTAACGTATAACGTATAACGTATAACGTATAACGTATAACGTATAACGTATAACGTATAACGTATAACGTATAACGTATAACGTATAACGTATAACGTATAACGTATAACGTATAACGTATAACGTATAACGTAAAACGTATAACGTATTACGTATAAACTATATCGTCTAACATATAACGCATAACGTATATCGTATAACGTATAACGTATAACGTATAACGTATAACGTATAACGTATAACGTATAACGTATAACGTATAACGTATAACGTATAACGTATAACATATAACATATAACGTATAACGAATAACGTATAACGTATAACGTATAACGTATAACGTATTACGTATAAACTATATCGTCTAACATATAACGCATAACGTATATCGTATAGCGTATAACGTATAACGTATAACGTATAACGTATAACGTATAACGTATTACATATTACATATAACGTATAACGTACAACGTATAACGTATAACATATAACGTCTAACGTATAACGTATAACGTATAACGTATAACGTATAACGTATAACGTATAACGTATAACGTATAACGTATAACGTATAACGTATAACGTATAACGTATAACGTATAACGTATAACGTATAACGTATAACGTATAACGTATAACGTATTACGTATAACGTATAACGTATAACGTATAACGTATAACGTATAACGTATAACGTATAACGTATAACGTATAACGTATAACGTATAACGTATAACGTATAACGTATAACGAACAACGTATAACGTATAACGTATAACGTATAACGTATAACCTATAACGTATAATATATAACGTATAACGTATAACGTACAACGTATAACGTATAACGTATAACGTATAACGTATAACGTATAACGTACAACGTATAACGTATAACGTATAACGTATAACGTATAACCTATAACGTATAATATATAACCTATAACGTATAATATATAACGTATAACGTATAACGTATATCCTATAACGTGTAACGTATAACGTATAACGTACAACGTATAACGTATAACGTATATCCTATAACGCATAACGTATATCCTATAACGCATAACGTATAGCGTGTAACGCATAACGTATTCCCTATAACGTATAACGTATTACGTATAAACTATATCGTCTAACATATAACGCATAACGTATATCGTATAACGTATAACGTATAACGTATAACGTATAACGTATAACGTATAACGTATAACATATAACGTATAACGTATAACGTATAACGTATAACGTAAAACGTATAACGTATAACGTATAACGTATAACGTATAACGTATAACGTATAACGTATAACGTATAACGTATAACGTATAACGTATAACGTATAACGTATAACGTAAAACGTATAACGTATAACGTATAACGTATAACGTATAACGTATAACGTATAACGTATAACGTATAACGTATAACGTATAACGTATAACGTATAACGTATAACGTATAACGTATAACGTCTAACGTATAACGTATAACGTATAACGTATAACGTATAACGTATAACGTATAACGTATATCCTATAACGTGTAACGTATAACGTAAAACGTATAACGTATTACGTACAAACTATATCGTCTAACATATAACGCATAACGTATATCGTATAACGTATAACGTATAACGTATAACGTATAACGTATAACGTATAACGTATAACATATAACGTATAACGTATAACGTATATCGTATAACGTATTACGTATAACGTATAACGTATAACGTATAACGTATAACGTATTACATATTACATATAACGTATAACGTACAACGTATAACGTATAACATATAACGTCTAACGTTTAACGTATAACGTATAACGTATAACGTATAACGTATAACGTATAACGTATAACGTATAACGTATAACGTATAACGTATAACGTATAACGTATAACGTATAACGTATAACGTATAACGTATAACGTATAACGTATAACGTATAACGTATAACGTATAACGTATAACGTATAACGTATAACGTATAACGTATAACGTATAACGTATAACGTATAACGTATAACGTATAACGTATAACGTATAACGTATAACGTATAACGTATAACGTCTAACGTATAACGTATAACGTATAACGTATAACGTATAACGTATAACGTATAACGTATATCCTATAACGTGTAACGTATAACGTAAAACGTATAACGTATTACGTACAAACTATATCGTCTAACATATAACGCATAACGTATATCGTATAACGTATAACGTATAACGTATAACGTATAACGTATAACGTATAACGTATAACATATAACGTATAACGTATAACGTATATCGTATAACGTATTACGTATAACGTATAACGTATAACGTATAACGTATAACGTATTACATATTACATATAACGTATAACGTACAACGTATAACGTATAACATATAACGTCTAACGTTTAACGTATAACGTATAACGTATAACGTATAACGTATAACGTATAACGTATAACGTATAACGTATAACGTATAACGTATAACGTATAACGTATAACGTATAACGTATAACGTATAACGTATAACGTATAACGTATAACGTATAACGTATAACGTATAACGTATAACGTATAACGTATAACGTATAACGTATAACGTATAACGTATAACGTATAACGTATAACGTATAACGTATAACGTATAACGTATAACGTATAACGTATAACGTATAACGTATAACGTATAACGTATTACGCATAACGTATATCGTATAACGTATAACGTATAACGTATAACGTATTACATATTACATACAACGTATAACGTACAACGTATAACGTATAACATATAACGTCTAACGTATAACGTATAACGTATAACGTATAACGTATAACGTATAACGTATAACGTATAACGTATAACGAATAACGTATAACGTATAACGTATAACGTATAACGTATAACGTATAACGTATAACGTATAACGTATAACGTATAACGTAAAACGTATAACGTATTACGTATAAACTATATCGTCTAACATATAACGCATAACGTATATCGTATAACGTATAACGTATAACGTATAACGTATAACGTATAACGTATAACGTATAACGTATAACGTATAACGTATAACGTATAACGTATAACGTATAACGTATAACGTATAACGTATAACGTATAACGTATAACGTATAACGTATAACGTATAACGTATAACGTATAACGTATAACGTATTACGCATAACGTATATCGTATAACGTATAACGTATAACGTATAACGTATTACATATTACATACAACGTATAACGTACAACGTATAACGTATAACATATAACGTCTAACGTATAACGTATAACGTATAACGTATAACCTATAACGTATAATATATAACGTATAACGTATAACGTATAACGTATAACGTATAACGTATAACGTAAAACGTATAACGTATTACGTATAAACTATATCGTCTAACATATAACGCATAACGTATATCGTATAAACTATATCGTCTAACATATAACGCATAAAGTATATCGTATAACGTATAACGCATAACGTATAACGTATAACGTATAACGTATAACGTATAACGTATAACGTATAACGTATAACGTATAACGTATAACGTATAACGTATAACGTATAACGTATAACGTATAACGTGTAACGTATAACGTATAACGTATAACGTATAACGTATGACGTATCGCGTATAAGGTATGACCTATAACGTATACCGTATAACGTATAACGTATAACGTATAACGTATAACGTACAACGTATAACGTACAACGTATAACGTACAACGTATAACGTATAACGTATAACGTATAACGTATAACGTATAACGTATAACGTATAACGTATAACGTATAACGTATAAAGTATAACGTATAACGTATAACGTATAACGTATAACGTATAACGTATAACGTATAACGTATAACGTATAACGTATAACGTATAACGTGTAACGTATAACGTGTAACGTATAACGTGTAACGTATAACGTGTAACGTATAACGTATAACGTATAACGTATAACGTATAACGTATAACGTATAACGTATAACGTATAACGTATAACGTATAACGTATAACGTAAAACGTATAACGTATAACGTATAACGTATAACGTATAACGTATAACGTATAACGTATAACGTATAACGTATAACGTATAACGTATAACGTATAACGTATAACGTATAACGTATAACGTATAACGTATAACGTATAACGTATAACGTATAACGTATAACGTATAACGTATAACGTATAACGTATAACGTATAACGTATAACGTATAACGTATAACGTATAACGTATAACGTATAACGTATAACGTATAACGTATAACGTATAACGTATAACGTATAACGTATAACGTATAACGTATAACGTATAACGTATAACGTATAACGTATAACGTATAACGTATAACGTATAACGTATAACGTATAACGTATAACGTATAACGTATTACGTATAAACTATATCGTCTAACATATAACGCATAACGTATATCGTATAACGTATAACGTATAACGTATAACGTATAACGTATAACGTATAACGCATAACGTATAACATATAACGTATAACGTATAACGTATAACGTATAACGTATAACGTATAACGTATAACGTATAACGTATAACGTATAACGTATAACGTAAAACGTATAACGTATTACGTATAAACTATATCGTCTAACATATAACGCATAACGTATATCGTATAACGTATAACGTATAACGTATAACGTATAACGTATAACGTATAACGTATAACGTATAACATATAACATATAACGTATAACGAATAACGTATAACGTATAACGTATAACGTATAACGTATTACGTATAAACTATATCGTCTAACATATAACGCATAACGTATATCGTATAGCGTATAACGTATAACGTATAACGTATAACGTATAACGTATAACGTATAACGTATTACATATTACATATAACGTATAACGTACAACGTATAACGTATAACATATAACGTCTAACGTATAACGTATAACGTATAACGTATAACGTATAACGTATAACGTATAACGTATAACGTATAACGTATAACGTATAACGTATAACGTATAACGTATAACGTATAACGTATAACGTATAACGTATAACGTATAACGTATAACGTATTACGTATAACGTATAACGTATAACGTATAACGTATAACGTATAACGTATAACGTATAACGTATAACGTATAACGTATAACGTATAACGTATAACGTATAACGTATAACGTATAACGTATAACGTATAACGTATAACGTATAACGTATAACGTATAACGTATAACGTATAACGTATAACGTCTAACGTATAACGTATAACGTATAACGTATAACGTATAACGTATAACATATAACGTATAACGTATATCGTATAACGTGTAACGTATAACGTATAACGTATAACGTATAACGTATAACGTATAACGTATAACGTATAACGTATAACGTATAACGTATAACGTATAACGTATAACGTATAACGTACAACGTATAACGTATAACGTATAACGTATAACGTATAACCTATAACGTATAATATATAACGTATAACGTATAACGTACAACGTATAACGTATAACGTATATCCTATAACGCATAACGTATATCCTATAACGCTAACGTATAGCGTGTAACGCATAACGTATTCCCTATAACGTATAAAGTATTACGTATAAACTATATCGTCTAACATATAACGCATAACGTATATCGTATAACGTATAACGTATAACGTATAACGTATAACGTATAACGTATAACGTATAACATATAACGTATAACGTATAACGTATAACGTATAACGTAAACGTATAACGTATAACGTATAACGTATAACGTATAACGTATAACGTATAACGTATAACGTATAACGTAAAACGTATAACGTATAACGTATAACGTATAACGTATAACGTATAACGTATAACGTATAACGTATAACGTATAACGTATAACGTATAACGTATAACGTATAACGTATAACGTCTAACGTATAACGTATAACGTATAACGTATAACGTATAACGTATAACGTATAACGTATATCCTATAACGTGTAACGTATAACGTGTAACGTATAACGTATAACGTATAACGTATAACGTATAACGTATAACGTATAACGTATAACGTATAACGTATAACGTATAACGTATAACGTATAACGTATAACGTATATCGTATAACGTATAACGTATAACGTAAAACGTATAACGTATTACGTATAAACTATATCGTCTAACATATAACGCATAACGTATATCGTATAACGTATAACGTATAACGTATAACGTATAACGTATAACGTATAACGTATAACATATAACGTATAACGTATAACGTATATCGTATAACGTATAACGTATAACGTATAACGTATAACGTATAACGTATAACGTATAACGTATAACGTATAACGTATAACGTATAACGTATAACGTATAACGTATAACGTATAACGTATAACGTATAACGTATAACGTATAACGTATAACGTATAACGTATAACGTATAACGTATAACGTATAACGTATAACGTATAACGTATAACGTATAACGTATAACGTATAACGTATAACGTATAACGTATAACGTATAACGTATAACGTATAACGTATAACGTATAACGTATAACGTATAACGTATAACGTATAACGTATAACGTATAACGTATAACGAACAACGTATAACGTATAACGTATAACGTATAACGTATAACCTATAACGTATAATATATAACGTATAACGTATAACGTACAACGTATAACGTATAACGTATAACGTATAACCTATAACGTATAATATATAACGTATAACGTATAACGTACAACGTACAACGTATAACGTATATCCTATAACGCATAACGTATATCCTATAACGCATAACGTATAGCGTGTAACGCATAACGTATACCCTATAACGTATAACGTATTACGTATAAACTATATCGTCTAACATATAACGCATAACGTATATCGTATAACGTATAACGTATAACGTATAACGTATAACGTATAACGTATTACATATTACATACAACGTATAACGTACAACGTATAACGTATAACATATAACGTCTAACGTTTAACGTATAACGTATAACGTATAACGTATAACGTATAACGTATAACGTATAACGTATAACGTATAACGTATAACGTATAACGTCTAACGTATAACGTATAACGTATAACGTATAACGTATAACATATAACGTATAACGTATATCGTATAACGTGTAACGTATAACGTATAACGTATAACGTATAACGTATAACGTATAACGTATAACGTATAACGTATAACGTATAACGTATAACGTATAACGTACAACGTATAACGTATAACGTATAACGTATAACGTATAACCTATAACGTATAATGTATAACGTATAACGTATAACGTACAACGTATAACGTATAACGTATATCCTATAACGCATAACGTATATCCTATAACGCATAACGTATAGCGTGTAACGCATAACGTATTCCCTATAACGTATAACGTATTACGTATAAACTATATCGTCTAACATATAACGCATAACGTATATCGTATAACGTATAACGTATAACGTATAACGTATAACGTATAACGTATATCGTATAACGTATAACGTATAACGTATAACGTATAACGTATAACGTATAACGTATAACGTATAACATATAACGTATAACGTATAACGTATAACGTATAACGTAAAACGTATAACGTATAACGTATAACGTATAACGTATAACGTATAACGTATAACGTATAACGTATAACGTAAAACGTATAACGTATAACGTATAACGTATAACGTATAACGTATAACGTATAACGTATAACGTATAACGTATAACGTATAACGTATAACGTATAACGTATAACGTATAACGTCTAACGTATAACGTATAACGTATAACGTATAACGTATAACGTATAACGTATAACGTATATCCTATAACGTGTAACGTATAACGTGTAACGTATAACGTATAACGTATAACGTATAACGTATAACGTATAACGTATAACGTATAACGTATAACGTATAACGTATAACGTATAACGTATAACGTATAACGTATAACGTATAACGTATAACGTATAACGTAAAACGTATAACGTATTACGTATAAACTATATCGTCTAACATATAACGCATAACGTATATCGTATAACGTATAACGTATAACGTATAACGTATAACGTATAACGTATAACGTATAACATATAACGTATAACGTATAACGTATAACGTATATCGTATAACGTATAACGTATAACGTTTAACGTATAACGTATAACGTATAACGTATAACGTATAACGTATAACGTATAACGTATAACGTATAACGTATAACGTATAACGTATAACGTATAACGTATAACGTATAACGTATAACGTATAACGTATAACGTATAACGTATAACGTATAACGTATAACGTATAACGTATAACGTATAACGTATAACGTATAACGTATAACGTATAACGTATAACGTATAACGTAAAACGTATAACGTATTACGTATAAACTATATCGTCTAACATATAACGCATAACGTATATCGTATAACGTATAACGTATAACGTATAACGTATAACGTATAACGTATAACGTATAACGTATAACGTATAACGTATAACGTATAACATATAACATATAACGTATAACGAATAACGTATAACGTATAACGTATAACGTATAACGTATTACGTATAAACTATATCGTCTAACATATAACGCATAACGTATATCGTATAGCGTATAACGTATAACGTATAACGTATAACGTATAACGTATAACGTATTACATATTACATATAACGTATAACGTACAACGTATAACGTATAACATATAACGTCTAACGTATAACGTATAACGTATAACGTATAACGTATAACGTATAACGTATAACGTATAACGTATAACGTATAACGTATAACGTATAACGTATAACGTATAACGTATAACGTATAACGTATAACGTATAACGTATAACGTATTACGTATAACGTATAACGTATAACGTATAACGTATAACGTATAACGTATAACGTATAACGTATAACGTATAACGTATAACGTATAACGTATAACGTATAACGTATAACGAACAACGTATAACGTATAACGTATAACGTATAACGTATAACCTATAACGTATAATATATAACGTATAACGTATAACGTACAACGTATAACGTATAACGTATAACGTATAACGTATAACGTATAACGTACAACGTATAACGTATAACGTATAACGTATAACGTATAACCTATAACGTATAATATATAACCTATAACGTATAATATATAACGTATAACGTATAACGTATATCCTATAACGTGTAACGTATAACGTATAACGTACAACGTATAACGTATAACGTATATCCTATAACGCATAACGTATATCCTATAACGCATAACGTATAGCGTGTAACGCATAACGTATTCCCTATAACGTATAACGTATTACGTATAAACTATATCGTCTAACATATAACGCATAACGTATATCGTATAACGTATAACGTATAACGTATAACGTATAACGTATAACGTATAACGTATAACGTATAACATATAACGTATAACGTATAACGTATAACGTATAACGTAAAACGTATAACGTATAACGTATAACGTATAACGTATAACGTATAACGTATAACGTATAACGTATAACGTATAACGTATAACGTATAACGTATAACGTATAACGTAAAACGTATAACGTATAACGTATAACGTATAACGTATAACGTATAACGTATAACGTATAACGTATAACGTATAACGTATAACGTATAACGTATAACGTATAACGTATAACGTATAACGTCTAACGTATAACGTATAACGTATAACGTATAACGTATAACGTATAACGTATAACGTATATCCTATAACGTGTAACGTATAACGTGTAACGTATAACGTATAACGTATAACGTATAACGTATAACGTATAACGTATAACGTATAACGTATAACGTATAACGTATAACGTATAACGTATAACGTATAACGTATAACGTAAAACGTATAACGTATTACGTACAAACTATATCGTCTAACATATAACGCATAACGTATATCGTATAACGTATAACGTATAACGTATAACGTATAACGTATAACGTATAACGTATAACATATAACGTATAACGTATAACGTATATCGTATAACGTATTACGTATAACGTATAACGTATAACGTATAACGTATAACGTATTACATATTACATATAACGTATAACGTACAACGTATAACGTATAACATATAACGTCTAACGTTTAACGTATAACGTATAACGTATAACGTATAACGTATAACGTATAACGTATAACGTATAACGTATAACGTATAACGTATAACGTATAACGTATAACGTATAACGTATAACGTATAACGTATAACGTATAACGTATAACGTATAACGTATAACGTATAACGTATAACGTATAACGTATAACGTATAACGTATAACGTATAACGTATAACGTATAACGTATAACGTATAACGTATAACGTATAACGTATAACGTATAACGTATAACGTATAACGTATTACGCATAACGTATATCGTATAACGTATAACGTATAACGTATAACGTATTACATATTACATACAACGTATAACGTACAACGTATAACGTATAACATATAACGTCTAACGTATAACGTATAACGTATAACGTATAACGTATAACGTATAACGTATAACGTATAACGTATAACGAATAACGTATAACGTATAACGTATAACGTATAACGTATAACGTATAACGTATAACGTATAACGTATAACGTATAACGTATAACGTAAAACGTATAACGTATTACGTATAAACTATATCGTCTAACATATAACGCATAACGTATATCGTATAACGTATAACGTATAACGTATAACGTATAACGTATAACGTATAACGTATAACGTATAACGTATAACGTATAACGTATAACGTATAACGTATAACGTATAACGTATAACGTATAACGTATAACGTATAACGTATAACGTATAACGTATAACGTATAACGTATAACGTATAACGTATTACGCATAACGTATATCGTATAACGTATAACGTATAACGTATAACGTATTACATATTACATACAACGTATAACGTACAACGTATAACGTATAACATATAACGTCTAACGTTTAACGTATAACGTATAACGTATAACGTATAACGTATAACGTATAACGTATAACGTATAACGTATAACGTATAACGTATAACGTATAACGTCTAACGTATAACGTATAACGTATAACGTATAACGTATAACGTATAACGTACAACGTATAACGTATAACGTATAACGTATAACGTATAACCTATAACGTATAATATATAACGTATAACGTATAACGTATAACGTATAACGTATAACGTATAACGTAAAACGTATAACGTATTACGTATAAACTATATCGTCTAACATATAACGCATAACGTATATCGTATAAACTATATCGTCTAACATATAACGCATAAAGTATATCGTATAACGTATAACGCATAACGTATAACGTATAACGTATAACGTATAACGTATAACGTAGAACGTATAACGTATAACGTATAACGTATAACGTATAACGTATAACGTATAACGTATAACGTATAACGTATAACGTGTAACGTATAACGTATAACGTATAACGTATAACGTATGACGTATCGCGTATAAGGTATGACCTATAACGTATACCGTATAACGTATAACGTATAACGTATAACGTATAACGTACAACGTATAACGTACAACGTATAACGTACAACGTATAACGTATAACGTATAACGTATAACGTATAACGTATAACGTATAACGTATAACGTATAACGTATAAAGTATAACGTATAACGTATAACGTATAACGTATAACGTATAACGTATAACGTATAACGTATAACGTATAACGTATAACGTATAACGTGTAACGTATAACGTGTAACGTATAACGTGTAACGTATAACGTATAACGTATAACGTATAACGTATAACGTATAACGTATAACGTATAACGTATAACGTATAACGTATAACGTATAACGTATAACGTAAAACGTATAACGTATAACGTATAACGTATAACGTATAACGTATAACGTATAACGTATAACGTATAACGTATAACGTATAACGTATAACGTATAACGTATAACGTATAACGTATAACGTATAACGTATAACGTATAACGTATAACGTATAACGTATAACGTATAACGTATAACGTATAACGTATAACGTATAACGTATAACGTATAACGTATAACGTATAACGTATAACGTATAACGTATAACGTATAACGTATTACGTATAAACTATATCGTCTAACATATAACGCATAACGTATATCGTATAACGTATAACGTATAACGTATAACGTATAACGTATAACGTATAACGCATAACGTATAACGTATAACGTATAACGTATAACGTATAACGTATAACGTATAACATATAACGCATAACGTATATCGTATAGCGTATAACGTATAACGTATAACGTATAACGTATAACGTATAACGTATAACGTATTACATATTACATATAACGTATAACGTACAACGTATAACGTATAACATATAACGTCTAACGTATAACGTATAACGTATAACGTATAACGTATAACGTATAACGTATAACGTATAACGTATAACGTATAACGTATAACGTATAACGTATAACGTATAACGTATAACGTATAACGTATAACGTATAACGTATAACGTATAACGTATTACGTATAACGTATAACGTATAACGTATAACGTATAACGTATAACGTATAACGTATAACGTATAACGTATAACGTATAACGTATAACGTATAACGTATAACGTATAACGTATAACGTATAACGTATAACGTATAACGTATAACGTATAACGTATAACGTATAACGTATAACGTATAACGTCTAACGTATAACGTATAACGTATAACGTATAACGTATAACGTATAACATATAACGTATAACGTATATCGTACAACGTGTAACGTATAACGTATAACGTATAACGTATAACGTATAACGTATAACGTATAACGTATAACGTATAACGTATAACGTATAACGTATAACGTATAACGTACAACGTATAACGTATAACGTATAACGTATAACGTATAACCTATAACGTATAATATATAACGTATAACGTATAACGTACAACGTATAACGTATAACGTATATCCTATAACGCATAACGTATATCCTATAACGCTAACGTATAGCGTGTAACGCATAACGTATTCCCTATAACGTATAACGTATTACGTATAAACTATATCGTCTAACATATAACGCATAACGTATATCGTATAACGTATAACGTATAACGTATAACGTATAACGTATAACGTATAACGTATAACATATAACGTATAACGTATAACGTATAACGTATAACGTAAAACGTATAACGTATAACGTATAACGTATAACGTATAACGTATAACGTATAACGTATAACGTATAACGTATAACGTAAAACGTATAACGTATAACGTATAACGTATAACGTATAACGTATAACGTATAACGTATAACGTATAACGTATAACGTATAACGTATAACGTATAACGTATAACGTATAACGTCTAACGTATAACGTATAACGTATAACGTATAACGTATAACGTATAACGTATAACGTATATCCTATAACGTGTAACGTATAACGTGTAACGTATAACGTATAACGTATAACGTATAACGTATAACGTATAACGTATAACGTATAACGTATAACGTATAACGTATAACGTATAACGTATAACGTATAACGTATATCGTATAACGTATAACGTATTACGTAAAACGTATAACGTATTACGTATAAACTATATCGTCTAACATATAACGCATAACGTATATCGTATAACGTATAACGTATAACGTATAACGTATAACGTATAACGTATAACGTATAACATATAACGTATAACGTATAACGTATATCGTATAACGTATAACGTATAACGTATAACGTATAACGTATAACGTATAACGTATAACGTATAACGTATAACGTATAACGTATAACGTATAACGTATAACGTATAACGTATAACGTATAACGTATAACGTATAACGTATAACGTATAACGTATAACGTATAACGTATAACGTATAACGTATAACGTATAACGTATAACGTATAACGTATAACGTATAACGTATAACGTATAACGTATAACGTATAACGTATAACGTATAACGTATAACGTATAACGTATAACGTATAACGTATAACGTATAACGTATAACGTATAACGAACAACGTATAACGTATAACGTATAACGTATAACGTATAACCTATAACGTATAATATATAACGTATAACGTATAACGTACAACGTATAACGTATAACGTATAACGTATAACCTATAACGTATAATATATAACGTATAACGTATAACGTACAACGTACAACGTATAACGTATATCCTATAACGCATAACGTATATCCTGTAACGCATAACGTATAGCGTGTAACGCATAACGTATACCCTATAACGTATAACGTATTACGTATAAACTATATCGTCTAACATATAACGCATAACGTATATCGTATAACGTATAACGTATAACGTATAACGTATAACGTATAACGTATTACATATTACATACAACGTATAACGTACAACGTATAACGTATAACATATAACGTCTAACGTTTAACGTATAACGTATAACGTATAACGTATAACGTATAACGTATAACGTATAACGTATAACGTATAACGTATAACGTATAACGTCTAACGTATAACGTATAACGTATAACGTATAACGTATAACATATAACGTATAACGTATATCGTATAACGTGTAACGTATAACGTATAACGTATAACGTATAACGTATAACGTATAACGTATAACGTATAACGTATAACGTATAACGTATAACGTATAACGTACAACGTATAACGTATAACGTATAACGTATAACGTATAACCTATAACGTATAATGTATAACGTATAACGTATAACGTACAACGTATAACGTATAACGTATATCCTATAACGCATAACGTATATCCTATAACGCATAACGTATAGCGTGTAACGCATAACGTATTCCCTATAACGTATAACGTATTACGTATAAACTATATCGTCTAACATATAACGCATAACGTATATCGTATAACGTATAACGTATAACGTATAACGTATAACGTATAACGTATAACGTATAACATATAACGTATAACGTATAACGTATAACGTATAACGTAAAACGTATAACGTATAACGTATAACGTATAACGTATAACGTATAACGTATAACGTATAACGTATAACGTATAACGTAAAACGTATAACGTATAACGTATAACGTATAACGTATAACGTATAACGTATAACGTATAACGTATAACGTATAACGTATAACGTATAACGTATAACGTATAACGTATAACGTCTAACGTATAACGTATAACGTATAACGTATAACGTATAACGTATAACGTATAACGTATATCCTATAACGTGTAACGTATAACGTGTAACGTATAACGTATAACGTATAACGTATAACGTATAACGTATAACGTATAACGTATAACGTATAACGTATAACGTATAACGTATAACGTATAACGTAAAACGTATAACGTATTACGTACAAACTATATCGTCTAACATATAACGCATAACGTATATCGTATAACGTATAACGTATAACGTATAACGTATAACGTATAACGTATAACGTATAACATATAACGTATAACGTATAACGTATATCGTATAACGTATAACGTATAACGTATAACGTATAACGTATAACGTATAACGTATTACATATTACATATAACGTATAACGTACAACGTATAACGTATAACATATAACGTCTAACGTTTAACGTATAACGTATAACGTATAACGTATAACGTATAACGTATAACGTATAACGTATAACGTATAACGTATAACGTATAACGTATAACGTATAACGTATAACGAATAACGTATAACGTATAACGTATAACGTATAACGTATAACGTATAACGTATAACGTATAACGTATAACGTATAACGTATAACGTAAAACGTATAACGTATTACGTATAAACTATACTGTCTAACATATAACGCATAACGTATATCGTATAACGTATAACGTATAACGTATAACGTATAACGTATAACGTATAACGAATAACGTATAACGTATAACATATAACATATAACGTATAACGAATAACGTATAACGTATAACGTATAACGTATAACGTATTACGTATAAACTATATCGTCTAACATATAACGCATAACGTATATCGTATAGCGTATAACGTATAACGTATAACGTATAACGTATAACGTATTACATATTACATATAACGTATAACGTACAACGTATAACGTATAACATATAACGTCTAACGTATAACGTATAACGTATAACGTATAACCTATAACGTATAACGTATAACGTATAACGTATAACGTATAACGTATAACGTATAACGTATAACGTATAACGTATAACGTATAACGTATAACGTATAACGTATAACGTATAACGTATAACGTATAACGTATAACGTATAACGTATAACGTATAACGTATAACGTATTACGTATAACGTATAACGTATAACGTATAACGTATAACGTGTAACGTATAACGTATAACGTATAACGTATAACGTATAACGTATAACGTATAACGTATAACGTATAACGTATAACGTATAACGTATAACGTATAACGTATAACGTATAACGTATAACGTATAACGTATAACGTATAACGTATAACGTATAACGTATAACGTATAACGTATAACGAACAACGTATAACGTATAACGTATAACGTATAACGTATAACCTATAACGTATAATATATAACGTATAACGTATAACGTACAACGTATAACGTATAACGTATAACGTATAACCTATAACGTATAATATATAACGTATAACGTATAACGTACAACGTACAACGTATAACGTATATCCTATAACGCATAACGTATATCCTATAACGCATAACGTATAGCGTGTAACGCATAACGTATACC
Source organism: Ptiloglossa arizonensis (assembly GCF_051014685.1). Taxonomy (NCBI): domain Eukaryota; kingdom Metazoa; phylum Arthropoda; class Insecta; order Hymenoptera; family Colletidae; genus Ptiloglossa; species Ptiloglossa arizonensis. Next base: position 794,537 of record NW_027478613.1, on the reverse strand, counting down.
CTATAACGTATAACGTATTACGTATAAACTATATCGTCTAACATATAACGCATAACGTATATCGTATAACGTATAACGTATAACGTATAACGTATAACGTATAACGTATTACATATTACATACAACGTATAACGTACAACGTATAACGTATAACATATAACGTCTAACGTTTAACGTATAACGTATAACGTATAACGTATAACGTATAACGTATAACGTATAACGTATAACGTATAACGTATAACGTATAACGTCTAACGTATAACGTATAACGTATAACGTATAACGTATAACATATAACGTATAACGTATATCGTATAACGTGTAACGTATAACGTATAACGTATAACGTATAACGTATAACGTATAACGTATAACGTATAACGTATAACGTATAACGTATAACGTATAACGTACAACGTATAACGTATAACGTATAACGTATAACGTATAACCTATAACGTATAATGTATAACGTATAACGTATAACGTACAACGTATAACGTATAACGTATATCCTATAACGCATAACGTATATCCTATAACGCATAACGTATAGCGTGTAACGCATAACGTATTCCCTATAACGTATAACGTATTACGTATAAACTATATCGTCTAACATATAACGCATAACGTATATCGTATAACGTATAACGTATAACGTATAACGTATAACGTATAACGTATAACGTATAACATATAACGTATAACGTATAACGTATAACGTATAACGTAAAACGTATAACGTATAACGTATAACGTATAACGTATAACGTATAACGTATAACGTATAACGTATAACGTATAACGTAAAACGTATAACGTATAACGTATAACGTATAACGTATAACGTATAACGTATAACGTATAACGTATAACGTATAACGTATAACGTATAACGTATAACGTATAACGTATAACGTCTTACGTATAACGTATAACGTATAACGTATAACGTATAACGTATAACGTATAACGTATATCCTATAACGTGTAACGTATAACGTGTAACGTATAACGTATAACGTATAACGTATAACGTATAACGTATAACGTATAACGTATAACGTATAACGTATAACGTATAACGTATAACGTATAACGTAAAACGTATAACGTATTACGTACAAACTATATCGTCTAACATATAACGCATAACGTATATCGTATAACGTATAACGTATAACGTATAACGTATAACGTATAACGTATAACGTATAACATATAACGTATAACGTATAACGTATATCGTATAACGTATAACGTATAACGTATAACGTATAACGTATAACGTATAACGTATTACATATTACATATAACGTATAACGTACAACGTATAACGTATAACATATAACGTCTAACGTTTAACGTATAACGTATAACGTATAACGTATAACGTATAACGTATAACGTATAACGTATAACGTATAACGTATAACGTATAACGTATAACGTATAACGTATAACGTATAACGTATAACGTATAACGTATAACGTATAACGTATAACGTATAACGTATAACGTATAACGTATAACGTATAACGTATAACGTATAACGTATAACGTATAACGTATAACGTATAACGTATAACGTATAACGTATAACGTATAACGTATAACGTATAACGTATAACGAATAACGTATAACGTATAACGTATAACGTATAACGTATAACGTATAACGTATAACGTATAACGTATAACGTATAACGTATAACGTAAAACGAATAACGTATTACGTATAAACTATATCGTCTAACATATAACGCATAACGTATATCGTATAACGTATAACGTATAACGTATAACGTATAACGTATAACGTATAACGAATAACGTATAACGTATAACATATAACATATAACGTATAACGAATAACGTATAACGTATAACGTATAACGTATAACGTATTACGTATAAACTATATCGTCTAACATATAACGCATAACGTATATCGTATAGCGTATAACGTATAACGTATAACGTATAACGTATAACGTATTACATATTACATATAACGTATAACGTACAACGTATAACGTATAACATATAACGTCTAACGTATAACGTATAACGTATAACGTATAACCTATAACGTATAACGTATAACGTATAACGTATAACGTATAACGTATAACGTATAACGTATAACGTATAACGTATAACGTATAACGTATAACGTATAACGTATAACGTATAACGTATAACGTATAACGTATAACGTATTACGTATAACGTATAACGTATAACGTATAACGTATAACGTATAACGTATAACGTATAACGTATAACGTATAACGTATAACGTATAACGTATAACGTATAACGTATAACGTATAACGTATAACGTATAACGTATAACGTATAACGTATAACGTATAACGTATAACGAATAACGTATAACGTATAACGTATAACGTATAACGTATAACGTATAACGTATAACGTATAACGTATAACGTATAACGTATAACGTATAACGTATAACGTATAACGTATAACGTATAACGTATAACGTATAACGTATAACGTATAACGTATAACGTATAACGTATTACGCATAACGTATATCGTATAACGTATAACGTATAACGTATAACGTATTACATATTACATACAACGTATAACGTACAACGTATAACGTATAACATATAACGTCTAACGTTTAACGTATAACGTATAACGTATAACGTATAACGTATAACGTATAACGTATAACGTATAACGTATAACGTATAACGTATAACGTATAACGTATAACGTCTAACGTATAACGTATAACGTATAACGTATAACGTATAACATATAACGTATAACGTATATCGTATAACGTGTAACGTATAACGTATAACGTATAACGTATAACGTATAACGTATAACGTATAACGTATAACGTATAACGTATAACGTATAACGTATAACGTACAACGTATAACGTATAACGTATAACGTATAACGTATAACCTATAACGTATAATATATAACGTATAACGTATAACGTACAACGTATAACGTATAACGTATATCCTATAACGCATAACGTATATCCTATAACGCATAACGTATAGCGTGTAACGCATAACGTATTCCCTATAACGTATAACGTATTACGTATAAACTATATCATCTAACATATAACGCATAACGTATATCGTATAACGTATAACGTATAACGTATAACGTATAACGTATAACGTATAACGTATAACATATAACGTATAACGTATAACGTATAACGTATAACGTAAAACGTATAACGTATAACGTATAACGTATAACGTATAACGTATAACGTATAACGTATAACGTATAACGTATAACGTAAAACGTATAACGTATAACGTATAACGTATAACGTATAACGTATAACGTATAACGTATAACGTATAACGTATAACGTATAACGTATAACGTATAACGTATAACGTATAACGTATAACGTATAACGTCTAACGTATAACGTATAACGTATAACGTATAACGTATAACGTATAACGTATAACGTATAACGTATAACGTATAACGTATAACGTATAACGTATAACGTATAACGTATAACGTATAACGTATAACGTATAACGTATAACGTATAACGTATAACGTATAACGTATAACGTATAACGTATAACGTATAACGTATAACCTATACCGTATAACGTGTAACGTATAACGTATAACGTATAACGTATAACCTATAACGTATAACGTATAACGTATAACGTATAACGTACAACGTATAACGTATAACGTATATCCTATAACGCATAACGTATATCCTATAACGCATAACGTATAGCGTGTAACGCATAACGTATACCCTATAACGTATAACGTATTACGTATAAACTATATCGTCTAACATATAACGCATAACGTATATCGTATAACGTATAACGTATAACGTATAACGTATAACGTATAACGTATAACGTATAACGTATAACGTATTACATATTACATACAACGTATAACGTACAACGTATAACGTATAACATATAACGTCTAACGTTTAACGTATAACGTATAACGTATAACGTATAACGTACAACGTATAACGTATAACGTATAACGTATATCGTATAACGCATAACGTATATCCTATAACGCATAACGTATAGCGTGTAACGCATAACGTATACCCTATAACGCATAACGTATAACGTATAACGTATAACGTATTACATATTACGTATAACGTAAAACGTACGACGTATAACGTATAACATATAACGCCTAACGTTTAATGTATAACGTATAACGTATAACGTATAGCGTACAACGTATAACGTATAACGTATAACGTATAACGTGTAACGTATAACGTATAACGTATAACGTATAACGTATGACGTATCACGTATAAGGTATGACCTATAACGTATACCGTATAACGTATAACGTATAACGTATAACGTATAACGTATAACGTATAACGTATAACGTCTAACGTATAACGTATAACGTATAACGTATAACGTATAACGTATAACGTATAACGTATATCGTATAACGTGTAACGTATAACGTGTAACGTATAACGTATAACGTATAACGTATAACGTATAACGTATAACGTATAACGTATAACGTATAACGTATAACGTATAACGTATAACGTATAACGTATAACGTATAACGTATAACGTATAACGTATAACGTATAACGTATAACGTATAACGTATAACGTATAACGTATAACGTATAACGTATAACGTATAACGTATAACGTATATCGTATAACGTATAACGTATAACGTATAACGTATATCGTATAACGTGTAACGTATAACGTATAACGTATAACGTATAACCTATAACGTATAACGTATAACGTATAACGTATAACGTACAAAATATAACGTATAACGTATATCCTATAACGCATAACGTATATCCTATAACGCATAACGTATAGCTTGTAACGCATAACGTATACCCTATAACGTATAACGTATTACGCATAAACTATATCGTCTAACATATAACGCATAACGTATATCGTATAACGTATAACGTATAACGTATAACGTATAACGTATAACGTATAACGTATTACATATTACATACAACGTATAACGTACAACGTATAACGTATAACATATAACGTCTAAGGTTTAACGTATAACGTATAACGTATAACGTATAACGTATAACGTATAACGTATAACGTATAACGTACAACGTATAACGTATAACGTATATCCTATAACGCATAACGTATATCCTATAACGCATAACGTATAGCGTGTAACGCATAACGTATACCCTATAACGTATAACGTATAACGTATAACGTATAACGTATTACATATTACGTATAACGTAAAACGTACGACGTATAACGTATAACATATAACGTCTAACGTTTAATGTATAACGTTTAACGTATAACGTATAACGTATAACATATAACGTATAACGTATAACGTATAACGTATAACGTATAACGTATAACGTATAACGTATAACGTATAACGTATAACGTATAACGTATAACGTATAACGTATAACGTATAACGTATAACGTATAACGTATAACGTATAACGTATAACGTATTACGTATAAACTATATCATCTAACATATAACGCATAACGTATATCGTATAACGTATAACGTATAACGTATAACGTATAACGTATAACGTATAACATATAACGTATAACGTATAACGTATAACGTATAACGTAAAACGTATAACGTATAACGTATAACGTATAACGTATAACGTATAACGTATAACGTATAACGTATAACGTATAACGTAAAACGTATAACGTATAACGTATAACGTATAACGTATAACGTATAACGTATAACGTATAACGTATAACGTATAACGTATAACGTATAACGTATAACGTATAACGTATAACGTATAAGGTATAACGTATAACGTATAACGTATAACGTATAACGTATAACGTATAACGTATAACATATAACGTATAACGTATAACGTATAACGTATAACCTATAACGTATAACGTATAACGTATAACGTCTAACGTTTAACGTATAACGTATAACGTATAACGTATAACGTACATCGTATAACGTATAACATATATCCTATAACGCATAACGTATATCCTATAACGCATAACATATAGAGTGTAACGCATAACGTATACCGTATAACGTATAACGTATAACGTATAACGTATAACGTGTTACATATTACGTATAACGTAAAACGTACGACGTATAACGTATAACATATAACGTCTAACGTTTAATGTATAACGTATAACGTATAACGTATAACGTATAGCGTACAACGTATAACGTATAACGTATATCCGATAACGCATAACGTATAGCGTATAACGCATAACGTATAGTATACCGTATAACGTATAACGTATAACGTATAACGTATAATGTATAACGTATAACGTATAACGTATAACGTATAACGTATAACGTATAACGTATAACGTATAACGTATAACGTGTAACGTATAACGTATAACGTATAACGTATAACGTATAACGTGTAACGTATAACGTATAACGTATAACGTATAACGTATAACGTATAACGTACAACGTATAACGTATAACGTACAACGTATAACGTATAACGTATAACGTATAACGTATAACGAATAACGTATAACGTATAACGTATAACGTATTACGTATAAACTGTATCGTCTAACATATAACGCATAACGTATATCGTATAACGTATAACGTATAACGTATAACGTATAACGTATAACGTATAACGTATAACGTATTACATATTACATATAACGTATAACGTACAACGTATAACGTATAACATATAACGTCTAACGTTTAACGTATAACGTATAACGTATAACGTATAACGTACAACGTATAACGTATAACATATATCCTATAACGCATAACGTATATCCTATAACGCATAACGTATAGCGTGTAACGCATGACGTATACCCTATAACGTATAACGTATAACGTATAACGTATAACGTATAACGTATAACGTATTACATATTACGTATAACGTAAAACGTACGACGTATAACGTATAACATATAACGTCTAACGTTCAATGTATAACGTATAACGTATAACGTATAGCGTACAACGTATAACGTATTACGTATATCCGATAACGCATAACGTATAGCGTATAACGCATAACGTATACCGTATAACGTATAACGTATAACGTATAACGTATAACGTATAACGTATAACGTATAACGTATAACGTATAACGTATAACGTATAACGTATAACGTATAACGTATAACGCATAACGTATAACGCATAACGTATAACGTATAACGTGTAACGTATAACGTATAGCGTATAACGTATAACGTATTACATATTACATATAACGTATAACGTACAACGTATAACGTATAACGTATAACGCATAACGTATAACGCATAACGTATAACGTATAACGTATAACGTATAACGTATAACGTATAACCTATAACGTATAACGTATAACGTATAACGTATAACGTATAACGTATAACGTATAACGTATAACGTATAACGTATAACGTATAACGTATAACGTATAACGTATAACGTATAACGTATAACGTATAACGTATAACGTATAACGTATAACGCATAACGTATAACGCATAACGTATAACGTATAACGTGTAACGTATAACGTATAGCGTATAACGTATAACGTATTACATATTACATATAACGTATAACGTACAACGTATAACGTATAACGTATAACGCATAACGTATAACGCATAACGTATAACGTATAACGTATAACGTATAACGTATAACGTATAACCTATAACGTATAACGTATAACGTATAACGTATAACGTATAACGTATAACGTATAACATATAACGTATAACGTATAACGTATAACGTATAACCTATAACGTATAACGTATAACGTATAACGTCTAACGTTTAACGTATAACGTATAACGTATAACGTATAACGTACATCGTATAACGTATAACATATATCCTATAACGCATAACGTATATCCTATAACGCATAACATATAGAGTGTAACGCATAACGTATACCGTATAACGTATAACGTATAACGTATAACGTATAACGTGTTACATATTACGTATAACGTAAAACGTACGACGTATAACGTATAACGTATAACGTATAACGTATAACGTATAACGTATAACGTATAACGTATAACGTATAACGTATAACGTATAACGTATAACGTATAACGTATAACGTATAACGTATAACGTATAACGTATAACGTATAACGTATAACGTATAACGTATAACGTATAACGTATAACGTATAACGTATAACGTATAACGTATAACGTATAACGTATAACGTATAACGTATAACGTATAACGTATAACGTATAACGTATAACGTATAACGTATAACGTATAACGTATAACGTATAACGTATAACGTATTACGTATAAACTATATCGTCTAACATATAACGCATAACGTATATCGTATAACGTATAACGTATAACGTATAACGTATAACGTATAACGTATAACGTATAACGTATTACATATTACATATAACGTATAACGTACAACGTATAACGTATAACATATAACGTCTAACGTTTAACGTATAACGTATAACGTATAACGTATAACGTATAACGTATAACGTATAACGTATAACGTATAACGTATAACGTATAACGTAAAACGTATAACGTATTACGTATAAACTATATCGTCTAACATATAACGTATAACGTATAACGTATAACGTATAACGTATAACGTATAACGTATAACGTATAACGTATAACGTATAACGTATAACGTATAACGTATAACGTATAACGTATAACGTATAACGTATAACGTATAACGTATAACGTATAACGTATAACGTATAACGTATAACGTATAACGTATAACGTATAACGTATAACGTATAACGTATAACGTATAAGGTATAACGTATAACGTATAACGTATAACGTATAACGTATAACGTATAACGTATAACGTATAACGTACAACGTATAACGTATAACGTATAACGTATAACGTATAACGTATAACGTATAACGTATAACATATAACGTATAACGTATAACGTATAACGTATAACCTATAACGTATAACGTATAACGTATAACGTCTAACGTTTAACGTATAACGTATAACGTATAACGTATAACGTACATCGTATAACGTATAACATATATCCTATAACGCATAACGTATATCCTATAACGCATAACATATAGAGTGTAACGCATAACGTATACCGTATAACGTATAACGTATAACGTATAACGTATAACGTGTTACATATTACGTATAACGTAAAACGTACGACGTATAACGTATAACATATAACGTCTAACGTTTAATGTATAACGTATAACGTATAACGTATAGCGTACAACGTATAACGTATAACGTATATCCGATAACGCATAACGTATAGCGTATAACGCATAACGTATAGTATACCGTATAACGTATAACGTATAACGTATAACGTATAACGTATAACGTATAACGTATATCGTATAACGTATAACGTATAACGTATAACGTATAACGTATAACGTATAACGTATAACGTATAACGTATAACGTGTAACGTATAACGTATAACGTATAACGTATAACGTATAACGTGTAACGTATAACGTATAACGTATAACGTATAACGTATAACCTATAACGTATAACGTATAACGTATAACGTATAACGTATAACGTATAACGTATAACGTATAACGTATAACGTATAACGTATAACGTATAACGTATAACGTATAACGTATAACGTATAACGTATAACGTATAACGTATAACGTATAACGTATAACGTATAACGCATAACGTATAACGCATAACGTATAACGTATAACGTGTAACGTATAACGTATAGCGTATAACGTATAACGTATTACATATTACATATAACGTATAACGTACAACGTATAACGTATAACGTATAACGCATAACGTATAACGCATAACGTATAACGTATAACGTATAACGTATAACGTATAACGTATAACCTATAACGTATAACGTATAACGTATAACGTATAACGTATAACGTATAACGTATAACATATAACGTATAACGTATAACGTATAACGTATAACCTATAACGTATAACGTATAACGTATAACGTCTAACGTTTAACGTATAACGTATAACGTATAACGTATAACGTACATCGTATAACGTATAACATATATCCTATAACGCATAACGTATATCCTATAACGCATAACATATAGAGTGTAACGCATAACGTATACCGTATAACGTATAACGTATAACGTATAACGTATAACGTGTTACATATTACGTATAACGTAAAACGTACGACGTATAACGTATAACGTATAACGTATAACGTATAACGTATAACGTATAACGTATAACGTATAACGTATAACGTATAACGTATAACGTATAACGTATAACGTATAACGTATAACGTATAACGTATAACGTATAACGTATAACGTATAACGTATAACGTATAACGTATAACGTATAACGTATAACGTATAACGTATAACGTATAACGTATAACGTATAACGTATAACGTATAACGTATAACGTATAACGTATAACGTATAACGTATAACGTATAACGTATAACGTATAACGTATAACGTATAACGTATTACGTATAAACTATATCGTCTAACATATAACGCATAACGTATATCGTATAACGTATAACGTATAACGTATAACGTATAACGTATAACGTATAACGTATAACGTATTACATATTACATATAACGTATAACGTACAACGTATAACGTATAACATATAACGTCTAACGTTTAACGTATAACGTATAACGTATAACGTATAACGTATAACGTATAACGTATAACGTATAACGTATAACGTATAACGTATAACGTAAAACGTATAACGTATTACGTATAAACTATATCGTCTAACATATAACGTATAACGTATAACGTATAACGTATAACGTATAACGTATAACGTATAACGTATAACGTATAACGTATAACGTATAACGTATAACGTATAACGTATAACGTATAACGTATAACGTATAACGTATAACGTATAACGTATAACGTATAACGTATAACGTATAACGTATAACGTATAACGTATAACGTATAACGTATAACGTATAACGTATAAGGTATAACGTATAACGTATAACGTATAACGTATAACGTATAACGTATAACGTATAACGTATAACGTATAACGTATAACGTATAACGTATAACGTATAACGTATAACGTATAACGTATAACGTATAACATATAACGTATAACGTATAACGTATAACGTATAACCTATAACGTATAACGTATAACGTATAACGTCTAACGTTTAACGTATAACGTATAACGTATAACGTATAACGTACATCGTATAACGTATAACATATATCCTATAACGCATAACGTATATCCTATAACGCATAACATATAGAGTGTAACGCATAACGTATACCGTATAACGTATAACGTATAACGTATAACGTATAACGTGTTACATATTACGTATAACGTAAAACGTACGACGTATAACGTATAACATATAACGTCTAACGTTTAATGTATAACGTATAACGTATAACGTATAGCGTACAACGTATAACGTATAACGTATATCCGATAACGCATAACGTATAGCGTATAACGCATAACGTATAGTATACCGTATAACGTATAACGTATAACGTATAACGTATAACGTATAACGTATAACGTATATCGTATAACGTATAACGTATAACGTATAACGTATAACGTATAACGTATAACGTATAACGTATAACGTATAACGTGTAACGTATAACGTATAACGTATAACGTATAACGTATAACGTGTAACGTATAACGTATAACGTATAACGTATAACGTATAACGTATAACGTACAACGTATAACGTATAACGTACAACGTATAACGTATAACGTATAACGTATAACGTATAACGAATAACGTATAACGTATAACGTATAACGTATTACGTATAAACTGTATCGTCTAACATATAACGCATAACGTATATCGTATAACGTATAACGTATAACGTATAACGTATAACGTATAACGTATAACGTATAACGTATTACATATTACATATAACGTATAACGTACAACGTATAACGTATAACATATAACGTCTAACGTTTAACGTATAACGTATAACGTATAACGTATAACGTACAACGTATAACGTATAACATATATCCTATAACGCATAACGTATATCCTATAACGCATAACGTATAGCGTGTAACGCATGACGTATACCCTATAACGTATAACGTATAACGTATAACGTATAACGTATAACGTATAACGTATTACATATTACGTATAACGTAAAACGTACGACGTATAACGTATAACATATAACGTCTAACGTTCAATGTATAACGTATAACGTATAACGTATAGCGTACAACGTATAACGTATTACGTATATCCGATAACGCATAACGTATAGCGTATAACGCATAACGTATACCGTATAACGTATAACGTATAACGTATAACGTATAACGTATAACGTATAACGTATAACGTATAACGTATAACGTATAACGTATAACGTATAACGTATAACGTATAACGCATAACGTATAACGCATAACGTATAACGTATAACGTGTAACGTATAACGTATAGCGTATAACGTATAACGTATTACATATTACATATAACGTATAACGTACAACGTATAACGTATAACGTATAACGCATAACGTATAACGCATAACGTATAACGTATAACGTATAACGTATAACGTATAACGTATAACCTATAACGTATAACGTATAACGTATAACGTATAACGTATAACGTATAACGTATAACGTATAACGTATAACGTATAACGTATAACGTATAACGTATAACGTATAACGTATAACGTATAACGTATAACGTATAACGTATAACGTATAACGTATAACGTATAACGTATAACGTGTAACGTATAACGTATAACGTATAACGTATAACAAATGACGTATCACGTATAAGGTATGACCTATAACGTATACCGTATAACGTATAACGTATAACGTATAACGTATAACGTATAACGTATAACGTATAACGTATAACGTATAACGTATAACGTATAACGTATAACGTATAACGTATAACGTATAACGTATAACGTATAACGTATAACGTATAACGTATAACGTATAACGTATAACGTATAACGTATAACGTATAACGTATAACGTATAACGTATAACGTATAACGTATAACGTATAACGTATAACGTATAACGTATAACGTATAACGTATAACGTATAACGTATAACGTATAACGTATAACGTATAACGTATAACGTATAACGTATAACGTATAACGTATAACGTATAACGTATAACGTATAACGTATAACGTATAACGTATAACGTATAACGTATAACGTATAAGGTATAACGTATAACGTATAACGTATAACGTATAACGTATAACGTATAACGTATAACGTATAACGTATAACGTATAACGTATAACGTATAACGTATAACGTATAACGTATAACGTATAACGTATAACGTATAACGTATAACGTATAACGTATAACGTATAACGTATAACGTATAACGTATAACGTATAACGTATAACGTATAACGTATAACGTATAACGTATAACGTATAACGTATTACGTATAAACTATATCGTCTAACATATAACGCATAACGTATATCGTATAACGTATAACGTATAACGTATAACGTATAACGTATAACGTATAACGTATAACGTATAACGTATAACGTATAACCTATAACGTATAACGTATAACGTATAACGTCTAACGTTTAACGTATAACGTATAACGTATAACGTATAACGTACATCGTATAACGTATAACATATATCCTATAACGCATAACGTATATCCTATAACGCATAACATATAGAGTGTAACGCATAACGTATACCGTATAACGTATAACGTATAACGTATAACGTATAACGTGTTACATATTACGTATAACGTAAAACGTACGACGTATAACGTATAACATATAACGTCTAACGTTTAATGTATAACGTATAACGTATAACGTATAGCGTACAACGTATAACGTATAACGTATATCCGATAACGCATAACGTATAGCGTATAACGCATAACGTATAGTATACCGTATAACGTATAACGTATAACGTATAACGTATAACGTATAACGTATAACGTATAACGTATAACGTATAACGTATAACGTATAACGTATAACGTATAACGTATAACGTAAAACGTATAACGTATAACGTGTAACGTATAACGTATAACGTATAACGTATAACGTATAACGTGTAACGTATAACGTATAACGTATAACGTATAACGTATAACGTATAACGTACAACGTATAACGTATAACGTACAACGTATAACGTATAACGTATAACGTATAACGTATAACGTATAACGTATAACGTATAACGTATAACGTATTACGTATAAACTGTATCGTCTAACATATAACGTATAACGTATAACGTACAACGTATAACGTATAACATATATCCTATAACGCATAACGTATATCCTATAACGCATAACGTATAGCGTGTAACGCATGACGTATACCCTATAACGTATAACGTATAACGTATAACGTATAACGTATTACATATTACGTATAACGTAAAACGTACGACGTATAACGTATAACATATAACGTCTAACGTTCAATGTATAACGTATAACGTATAACGTATAGCGTACAACGTATAACGTATTACGTATATCCGATAACGCATAACGTATAGCGTATAACGCATAACGTATACCGTATAACGTATAACGTATAACGTATAACGTATAACGTATAACGTATAACGTATAACGTATAACGTATAACGTATAACGTATAACGTATAACGTATAACGCATAACGTATAACGCATAACGCATAACGTATAACGTGTAACGTATAACGTATAGCGTATAACGTATAACGTATTACATATTACATATAACGTATAACGTACAACGTATAACGTATAACGTATAACGCATAACGTATAACGCATAACGTATAACGTATAACGTATAACGTATAACGTATAACGTATAACCTATAACGTATAACGTATAACGTATAACGTATAACGTATAACGTATAACGTATAACGTATAACGTATAACGTATAACGCATAACGTATAACGTATAACGTATAACGTATAACGTATAACGTATAACGTATAACGTATAACGTATAACGTATAACGTATAACGTATAACGTATAACGTATAACGTATAACGTATAACGTATAACGTATAACGTATAACGTATAACGTATAACGTATAACGTATAACGTATAACGTATAACGTATAACGTATAACGTATAACGTATAACGTATAACGTATAACGTATAACGTATAACGTATAACGTATAACGTATAACGTATAACGCATAACGTATAACGTATAACGTATAACGTATAACGTATAACGTATAACGTATAACGTATAACGTATAACGTATAACGTATTACGTATAACGTATAACGTATAACGTATAACGTATAACGTATAACGTATAACGTATAACGTATAACGTATAACGTATAACGTATAACGTATAACGTATAACGTATAACGTATAACGTATAACGTATAACGTATAACGTATAACGTATAACGTATAACGTATAACGTATAACGTATAACGTATAACGTATAACGTATAACGTATAACGTATAACGTCTAACGTATAACGTATAACGTATAACGTATAACGTGTAACGTATAACGTGTATCGTATATCGTATAACGTGTAACGTATAACGTGTAACGTATAACGTGTAACGTATAACGTATAACGTATAACGTATAACGTATAACGTATAACGTATAACGTATAACGTATAACGTATAACGTATAACGTATAACGTATAACGTATAACGTATAACGTATAACGTATAACGTATAACGTATAACGTATAACGTATAACGTATAACGTATAACGTATAACGTATAACGTATAACGTATAACGTATAACGTATAACGTATAACGTATAACGTATAACGTATAACGTATAACGTATAACGTATAACGTATAACGTATAACGTATAACGTATAACGTAAAACGTATAACGTATAACGTATAACGTATAACGTATAACGTATAACGTATAACGTATAACGTATAACGTATAACGTATAACGTATAACGTATAACGTATAACGTATAACGTATAACGTATAACGTATAACGTATAACGTATAACGTATAACGTATAACGTATAACGTGTAACGTATAACGTATAACGTATAACGTGTAACGTATAACGTGTAACGTATAACGTATAACGTATATCGTATAACGTGTAACGTATAACGTATAACGTATAACGTATAACGTATAACGTATAACGTATAACGTATAACGTATAACGTATAACGTATAACGTATAACGTAAAACGTATAACGTATAACGTATAACGTATAACGTATAACGTATAACGTATAACGTATAACGTATAACGTATAACGTATAACGTATAACGTATAACGTATAACGTATAACGTATAACGTATAACGTATAACGTATAACGTATAACGTATAACGTATAACGTATAACGTATAACGTATAACGTATAACGTGTAACGTATAACGTGTAACGTATAACGTATAACGTATATCGTATAACGTGTAACGTATAACGTATAACGTATAACGTATAACGTATAACGTGTAACGTATAACGTATAACGTATATCGTATAACGTGTAACGTATAACGTATAACGTATAACGTATAACGTATGACGTATCGCGTATAAGGTATGACCTATAACGTATACCGTATAACGTATAACGTAAAACGTATAACGTATTACGTATAAACTATATCGTCTAACATATAACGTATTACGTATAAACTATATCGTCTAACATATAACGCATAACGTATATCGTATAACGTATAACGTATAACGTATAACGTATAACGTATAACGTATAACGTATAACCTATAACGTATAACGTATAACGTATAACGTGTAACGTACAACGTATAACGTATAACGTATATCCTATAACGCATAACGTATATCCTATAACGCATAACGTATAGCGTGTAACGCATAACGTATACCCTATAACGTATAACGTATTACGTATAAACTATATCGTCTAACATATAACGCATAACGTATATCGTATAACGTATAACGCATAACGTATAACGCATAACGTATAACGCATAACGTGTAACGTATAACGTATAGCGTATAACGTATACCGTATAACGTATAACGTATAACGTATAACGTATAACGTATAACGTATATCGTATAACGTATAACATATAACGTATAACGTATAACGTGTAACGTGTTACGTCTAACGTATAGCGTATAACGTATAACGTATAACGTTTAACGTATAACGTATAACGTACAACGTATAACGTACAACGTATATCCTATAACGCATAACGTATATCCTATAACGCATAACGTATAGCGTATAACGCATAACGTATACCGCATAACGTATAACGTATAACGTATAACGTATAACGTATAACGTATGACGTATCACGTATAAGGTATGACCTATAACGTATACCGTATAACGTATAACGTATAACGTATAACGTATAACGTATAACGTATAACGTATAACGTATAACGTATAACGTATAACGTATAACGTATAACGTATAACGTATAACGTATAACGTATAACGTGTAACGTATAACGTGTAACGTATAACGTATAACGTATGACGTATCGCGTATAAGGTATGACCTATAACGTATACCGTATAACGTATAACGTATAACGTATAACGTATAACGTATAACGTATAACGTATAACGTATAACGTATAACGTATAACGTATAACGTATAACGTATAACGTATAACGTATAACGTATAACGTATAACGTATAACGTATAACGTATAACGTACAACGTATAACGTACAACGTATATCCTATAACGCATAACGTATAGCGTATAACGTATAACGTATAACGTATAACGTATAACGTATAACGTATAACGTATAACGTATAACGTATAACGTATAACGTATAACGTATAACGTATAACGTATAACGTATAACGTATAACGTATTACGTATAACGTATAACGTATAACGTATAACGTATAACGTATAACGTATAACGTATAACGTATAACGTATAACGTATAACGTATAACGTATAACGTATAACGTATAACGTATAACGTATAACCTATAACGTATAACGTATAACGTATAACGTAAAACGTATAACGTATTACGTATAAACTATATCGTCTAACATATAACGCATAACGTATATTGTATAACGTATAACGTATAACGTATAACGTATAACGTATAACGTATAACGTATAACGTATAACGTATAACCTATAACGTATAACGTATAACGTATAACGTGTAACGTACAACGTATAACGTATAACGTATATCCTATAACGCATAACGTATATCCTATAACGCATAACGTATATCCTATAACGCATAACGTATAGCGTGTAACGCATAACGTATACCCTATAACGTATAACGTATTACGTATAAACTATATCGTCTAACATATAACGCATAACGTATATCGTATAACGTATAACGCATAACGTATAACGCATAACGTATAACGCATAACGTGTAACGTATAACGTATAGCGTATAACGTATACCGTATAACGTATAACGTATAACGTATAACGTATAACGTATATCGTATAACGTATAACATATAACGTATAACGTATAACGTGTAACGTGTTACGTCTAACGTATAGCGTATAACGTATAACGTATAACGTTTAACGTATAACGTATAACGTACAACGTATAACGTACAACGTATATCCTATAACGCATAACGTATATCCTATAACGCATAACGTATAGCGTATAACGCATAACGTATACCGCATAACGTATAACGTATAACGTATAACGTATAACGTATAACGTATGACGTATCACGTATAAGGTATGACCTATAACGTATACCGTATAACGTATAACGTATAACGTATAACGTATAACTTATAACGTATAACGTATAACGTATAACGTATAACGTATAACGTATAACGTATAACGTATTACGTATAAACTATATCGTCTAACATATAACGCATAACGTATATCGTATAGCGTATAACGTATAACGTATAACGTATAACGTATAACGTATTACATATTACATATAACGTATAACGTACAACGTATAACGTATAACATATAGCGTCTAACGTATAACGTATAACGTATAACGTATAACGTATAACGTATAACGTATAACGTATAACGTATAACGTATAACGTATAACGTATAACGTATAACGTATAACGTATAACGTATAACGTATAACGTATAACGTATAACGTATAACGTATAACGTATAACGTATAACGTATAACGTATTACGTATAACGTATAACGTATAACGTATAACGTATAACGTATAACGTATAACGTATAACGTATAACGTATAACGTATAACGTATAACGTATAACGTATAACGTATAACGTATAACGTATAACGTATAACGTATAACGTATAACGTATAACGTATAACGTATAACGTATAACGTATAACGTATAACGTATAACGTATAACGTATAACGTATAACGTATAACGTATAACGTATAACGTATAACGTATAACGTATAACGTATAACGTATAACGTATAACGTATAACGAACAACGTATAACGTATAACGTATAACGTATAACGTATAACCTATAACGTATAATATATAACGTATAACGTATAACGTACAACGTATAACGTATAACGTATAACGTATAACCTATAACGTATAATATATAACGTATAACGTATAACGTACAACGTATAACGTATAACGTATATCCTATAACGCATAACGTATATCCTATAACGCATAACGTATAGCGTGTAACGCATAACGTATATCCTATAACGTATAACGTATTACGTATAAACTATATCGTCTAACATATAACGCATAACGTATATCGTATAACGTATAACGTATAACGTATAACGTATAACGTATAACGTATAACGTATAACGTATAACGTATAACGTATAACGTATAACGTATAACGTATAACGTATAACGTATAACGTATAACGTATAACGTATAACGTATAACGTATAACGTATAACGTATAACGTATAACGTATAACGTATAACGTATAACGTATAACGTATAACGTATAACGTATAACGTATAACGTATAACGTATAACGTATAACGTATAACGTATAACGTATAACGTATAACGTAAAACGTATAACGTATTACGTATAAACTATATCGTCTAACATATAACGCATAACGTATATCGTATAACGTATAACGTATAACGTATAACGTATAACGTATAACGTATAACGTATAACGTATAACATATAACATATAACGTATAACGAATAACGTATAACGTATAACGTATAACGTATAACGTATTACGTATAAACTATATCGTCTAACATATAACGCATAACGTATATCGTATAGCGTATAACGTATAACGTATAACGTATAACGTATAACGTATTACATATTACATATAACGTATAACGTACAACGTATAACGTATAACATATAACGTCTAACGTATAACGTATAACGTATAACGTATAACGTATAACGTATAACGTATAACGTATAACGTATAACGTATAACGTATAACGTATAACGTATAACGTATAACGTATAACGTATAACGTATAACGTATAACGTATAACGTATAACGTATAACGTATAACGTATAACGTATAACGTATAACGTATAACGTATAACGTATAACGTATAACGTATAACGTATAACGTATAACGTATAACGTATAACGTATAACGTATAACGTATAACGTATAACGTATAACGTATAACGTATAACGTATAACGTATAACGTATAACGTATAACGTATAACGTATAACGTATAACGTATAACGTATAACGTATAACGTATAACGTATAACGTATAACGTATAACGTATAACGTATAACGTATAACGTATAACGTATAACGTATAACGTATAACGTATAACGTATAACGTACAACGTAAAACGTATAACGTATTACGTATAAACTATATCGTCTAACATATAACGCATAACGTATATCGTATAACGTATAACGTATAACGTATAACGTATAACGTATAACGTATAACGTATAACGTATAACATATAACATATAACGTATAACGAATAACGTATAACGTATAACGTATAACGTATAACGTATTACGTATAAACTATATCGTCTAACATATAACGCATAACGTATATCGTATAGCGTATAACGTATAACGTATAACGTATAACGTATAACGTATAACGTATTACATATTACATATAACGTATAACGTACAACGTATAACGTATAACATATAACGTCTAACGTATAACGTATAACGTATAACGTATAACGTATAACGTATAACGTATAACGTATAACGTATAACGTATAACGTATAACGTATAACGTATAACGTATAACGTATAACGTATAACGTATAACGTATAACGTATAACGTATAACGTATAACGTATAACGTATTACGTATAACGTATAACGTATAACGTATAACGTATAACGTATAACGTATAACGTATAACGTATAACGTATAACGTATAACGTATAACGTATAACGTATAACGTATAACGTATAACGTATAACGTATAACGTATAACGTATAACGTATAACGTATAACGTATAACGTATAACGTATAACGTATAACGTATAACGTATAACGTATAACGTATAACGTAAAACTTATAACGTATAACGTATAACGTATAACGTATAACGTATAACGTATAACGTATAACCTATAACGTATAACGTATAACGTATAACGTATAACGTATAACGTATAACGTATAACGTATAACGTATAACGTATAACGTATAACGTATAACGTATAACGTATAACGTATAACGTATAACGTACAACGTATAACGTATAACGTATAACGTATATCGTATAACGTGTAACGTATAACGTATAACGTATAACGTATAACCTATAACGTATTACGTATAACGTTTAACGTATAACGTATAACGTACAACGTATAACGTATAACGTATATCCTATAACGCATAACGTATATCCTATAACGCATAACGTATAGCGTGTAACGCATAACGTATACCCTATAACGTATAACGTATTACGTATAAACTATATCGTCTAACATATAACGCATAACGTATATCGTATAACGTATAACGTATAACGTATAACGTATAACGTATAACGTATAACGTATAACGTATTACATATTACATACAACGTATAACGTACAACGTATAACGTATAACATATAACGTCTAACGTTTAACGTATAACGTATAACGTATAACGTATAACGTATAACGTATAACGTATAACGTATAACGTATAACGTATAACGTATAACGTATAACGTGTAACGTATAACGTGTAACGTATAACGTATAACGTATAACGTATAACGTATAACGTATAACGTATAACGTATAACGTATAACGTATAACATATAACATATAACGTATAACGAATAACGTATAACGTATAACGTATAACGTATAACGTATTACGTATAAACTATATCGTCTAACATATAACGCATAATATATATCGTATATATTATAACGTATAACGTATAACGTATAACGTATAACGTATTACATATTACATATAACGTATAACGTACAACGTATAACGTATAACATATAACGTCTAACGTATGACGTATAACGTATAACGTATAACGTATAACGTGTAACGTATAACGTATAACGTATAACGTATAACGTATAACGTATAACGTATAACGTATAACGTATAACGTATAACGTATAACGTATAACGTATAACGTATAACGTATAACGTATAACGTATAACGTATAACGTATAACGTATAACGTATAACGTATAACGTATAACGTATAACGTATAACGTATAACGTATAACGTATAACGTATAACGTATAACGTATAACGTATAACGTATAACGTATAACGTATAACGTATAACGTATAACGTATAACGTATAACGTATAACGTATAACGTATAACGTATAACGTATAACGTATAACGTATAACGTATAACGTATAACGTATAACGTATAACGTATAACGTATAACGTATAACGTATAACGTATAACGTATAACGTATAACGTATAACGTATAACGTATAACGTATAACGTATAACGTATAACGTATAACGTACAACGTAAAACGTATAACGTATTACGTATAAACTATATCGTCTAACATATAACGCATAACGTATATCGTATAACGTATAACGTATAACGTATAACGTATAACGTATAACGTATAACGTATAACGTATAACATATAACATATAACGTATAACGAATAACGTATAACGTATAACGTATAACGTATAACGTATTACGTATAAACTATATCGTCTAACATATAACGCATAACGTATATCGTATAGCGTATAACGTATAACGTATAACGTATAACGTATAACGTATAACGTATTACATATTACATATAACGTATAACGTACAACGTATAACGTATAACATATAACGTCTAACGTATAACGTATAACGTATAACGTATAACGTATAACGTATAACGTATAACGTATAACGTATAACGTATAACGTATAACGTATAACGTATAACGTATAACGTATAACGTATAACGTATAACGTATAACGTATAACGTATAACGTATAACGTATAACGTATTACGTATAACGTATAACGTATAACGTATAACGTATAACGTATAACGTATAACGTATAACGTATAACGTATAACGTATAACGTATAACGTATAACGTATAACGTATAACGTATAACGTATAACGTATAACGTATAACGTATAACGTATAACGTATAACGAACAACGTATAACGTATAACGTATAACGTATAACGTATAACCTATAACGTATAATATATAACGTATAACGTATAACGTACAACGTATAACGTATAACGTATATCCTATAACGCATAACGTATATCCTATAACGCATAACGTATAGCGTGTAACGCATAACGTATACCATATAACGTATAACGTATTACGTATAAACTATATCGTCTAACATATAACGCATAACGTATATCGTATAACGTATAACGTATAACGTATAACGTATAACGTATAACGTATTACATATTACATACAACGTATAACGTACAACGTATAACGTATAACATATAACGTCTAACTTTTAACGTATAACGTATAACGTATAACGTATAACGTATAACGTATAACGTATAACGTATAACGTATAACGTATAACGTATAACGTATAACGTATAACGTCTAACGTATAACGTATAACGTATAACGTATAACGTATAACATATAACGTATAACGTATATCGTATAACGTGTAACGTATAACGTATAACGTATAACGTATAACGTATAACGTATAACGTATAACGTATAACGTATAACGTATAACGTATAACGTATAACGTATAACGTATAACGTATAACGTACAACGTATAACGTATAACGTATAACGTATAACGTATAACCTATAACGTATAATATATAACGTATAACGTATAACGTACAACGTATAACGTATAACGTATATCCTATAACGCATAACGTATATCCTATAACGCATAACGTATAGCGTGTAACGCATAACGTATTCCCTATAACGTATAACGTATTACGTATAAACTATATCGTCTAACATATAACGCATAACGTATATCGTATAACGTATAACGTATAACGTATAACGTATAACGTATAACGTATAACGTATAACATATAACGTATAACGTATAACGTATAACGTATAACGTAAAACGTATAACGTATAACGTATAACGTATAACGTATAACGTATAACGTATAACGTATAACGTATAACGTATAACGTAAAACGTATAAAGTATAACGTATAACGTATAACGTATAACGTATAACGTATAACGTATAACGTATAACGTATAACGTATAACGTATAACGTATAACGTATAACGTATAACGTATAACGTATAACGTATAACGTATAACGTATAACGTATATCGTATAACGTGTAACGTATAACGTGTAACGTATAACGTGTAACGTATAACGTATAACGTATAACGTATAACGTATAACGTATAACGTATAACGTATAACGTATAACGTATAACGTATAACGTATAACGTATAACGTATAACGTATAACGTATAACGTATAACGTATAACGTATAACGTATAACGTATAACGTATAACGTATAACGTATAACGTATAACGTATAACGTATAACGTATAACGTATAACGTATAACGTATAACGTATATCGTATAACGTGTAACGTATAACGTACGACGTATAACGTATAACATATAACGCCTAACGTTTAATGTATAACGTATAACGTATAACGTATAGCGTACAACGTATAACGTATTACATATATCCGATAACGCATAACGTATAGCGTATAACGCATAACGTATACCCTATAACGTATAACGTATTACGTATAAACTATATCGTCTAACATATAACGCATAACGTATATCGTATAACGTATAACGTATAACGTATAACGTATAACGTATAACGTATAACGTATAACGTATAACGTATTACATATTACATACAACGTATAACGTACAACGTATAACGTATAACATATAACGTCTAACGTTTAACGTATAACGTATAACGTATAACGTATAACGTACAACGTATAACGTATAACGTATAACGTATATCCTATAACGCATAACGTATATCCTATAACGCATAACGTATAGCGTGTAACGCATAACGTATACCCTATAACGTATAACGTATAACGTATAACGTATAACGTATTACATATTACGTATAACGTAAAACGTACGACGTATAACGTATAACATATAACGCCTAACGTTTAATGTATAACGTATAACGTATAACGTCTAACGTATAACGTATAACGTATAACGTATAACGTATAACGTATAACGTATAACGTGTATCGTATAACGTGTAACGTATAACGTGTAACGTATAACGTATAACGTATAACGTATAACGTATAACGTATAACGTATAACGTATAACGTATAACGTATAACGTATAACGTATAACGTATAACGTATAACGTATAACGTATAACGTATAACGTATAACGTATAACGTATAACGTATAACGTATAACGTATAACGTATAACGTATAACGTATAACGTATAACGTATAACGTATATCGTATAACGTATAACGTATAACGTATAACGTATATCGTATAACGTGTAACGTATAACGTATAACGTATAACGTATAACCTATAACGTATAACGTATAACGTATAACGTATAACGTACAACGTATAACGTATAACGTATATCCTATAACGCATAACGTATATCCTATAACGCATAACGTATAGCGTGTAACGCATAACGTATACCCTATAACGTATAACGTATTACGTATAAACTATATCGTCTAACATATAACGCATAACGTATATCGTATAACGTATAACGTATAACGTATAACGTATAACGTATAACGTATAACGTATAACGTATTACATATTACATACAACGTATAACGTACAACGTATAACGTATAACATATAACGTCTAACGTTTGACGTATAACGTATAACGTATAACGTATAACGTACAACGTATAACGTATAACGTATAACGTATATCCTATAACGCATAACGTATATCCTATAACGCATAACGTATAGCGTGTAACGCATAACGTATACCCTATAACGTATAACGTATAACGTATAACGTATAACGTATTACATATTACGTATAACGTATAACGTATAACGTATAACGTATAACGTATAACGTATAACGTATAACGTCTAACGTATAACGTATAACGTATAACGTATAACGTATAACGTATAACGTATAACGTATATCGTATAACGTGTAACGTATAACGTGTAACGTATAACGTATAACGTATAACGTATAACGTATAACGTATAACGTATAACGTATAACGTATAACGTATAACGTATAACGTATAACGTATAACGTATAACGTATAACGTATAACGTATAACGTAAAACGTATAACGTATAACGGATAACGTATAACGTATAACGTATAACGTATAACGTATAACGTATAACGTACAACGTATAACGTATATCGTATAACGTATAACGTATAACGTATAACGTATATCGTATAACGTGTAACGTATAACGTATAACGTATAACGTATAACCTATAACGTATAACGTATAACGTATAACGTATAACGTACAACGTATAACGTATAACGTATAACGTATATCCTATAACGCATAACGTATATCCTATAACGCATAACGTATAGCGTGTAACGCATAACGTATACCCTATAACGTATAACGTATAACGTATAACGTATAACGTATAACGTATAACGTATAACGTACAACGTATAACGTATAACGTATAACGTATAACGTATAACCTATAACGTATAATATATAACGTATAACGTATAACGTACAACGTATAACGTATAACGTATATCCTATAACGCATAACGTATATCCTATAACGCATAACGTATAGCGTGTAACGCATAACGTATTCCCTATAACGTATAACGTATTACGTATAAACTATATCGTCTAACATATAACGCATAACGTATATCGTATAACGTATAACGTATAACGTATAACGTATAACGTATAACGTATAACGTATAACATATAACGTATAACGTATAACGTATAACGTATAACGTAAAACGTATAACGTATAACGTATAACGTATAACGTATAACGTATAACGTATAACGTATAATGTATAACGTATAACGTATAACGTATAACGTATAACGTATAACGTATAACGTATAACGTATAACGTATAACGTATAACGTATATCGTATAACGTGTAACGTATAACGTATAACGTATAACGTATAACCTATAACGTATAACGTATAACGTATAACGTATAACGTACAACGTGTAACGTATAACGTATATCCTATAACGCATAACGTATATCCTATAACGCATAACGTATAGCGTGTAACGCATAACGTATACCCTATAACGTATAACGTATTACGTATAAACTATATCGTCTAACATATAACGCATAACGTATATCGTATAACGTATAACGTATAACGTATAACGTATAACGTATAACGTATAACGTATAACGTATAACGTATAACGTATTACATATTACATACAACGTATAACGTACAACGTATAACGTATAACATATAACGTCTAACGTTTAACGTATAACGTATAACGTATAACGTATAACGTACAACGTATAACGTATAACGTATAACGTATATCCTATAACGCATAACGTATATCCTATAACGCATAACGTATAGCGTGTAACGCATAACGTATACCCTATAACGTATAACGTATAACGTATAACGTATAACGTATTACATATTACGTATAACGTAAAACGTACGACGTATAACGTATAACATATAACGCCTAACGTTTAATGTATAACGTATAACGTATAACGTATAGCGTACAACGTATAACGTATTACGTATATCCGAAAACGCATAACGTATAGCGTATAACGCATAACGTATACCGTATAACGTATAACGTATAACGTATAACGTATAACGTATAACGTATAACGTATAACGTATAACGTATAACGTATAACGTATAACGTCTAACGTATAACGTATAACGTATAACGTATAACGTATAACGTATAACGTATAACGTATATCGTATAACGTGTAACGTATAACGTGTAACGTATAACGTATAACGTATAACGTATAACGTATAACGTATAACGTATAACGTATAACGTATAACGTATAACGTATAACGTATAACGTATAACGTATAACGTATAACGTATAACGTATAACGTATAACGTATAACGTATAACGTATAACGTATAACGTATAACGTATAACGTATAACGTATAACGTATAACGTTTAACGTATAACGTATAACGTATATCGTATAACGTATAACGTATAACGTATAACGTATATCGTATAACGTGTAACGTATAACGTATAACGTATAACGTATAACCTATAACGTATAACGTATAACGTATAACGTATAACGTACAACATATAACGTATAACGTATATCCTATAACGCATAACGTATATCCTATAACGCATAACGTATAGCTTGTAACGCATAACGTATACCCTATAACGTATAACGTATTACGCATAAACTATATCGTCTAACATATAACGCATAACGTATATCGTATAACGTATAACGTATAACGTATAACGTATAACGTATAACGTATAACGTATAACGTATAACGTATAACGTACAACGTATAACGTATAACGTATAACGTATAACGTATAACCTATAACGTATAATATATAACGTATAACGTATAACGTACAACGTATAACGTATAACGTATATCCTATAACGCATAACGTATATCCTATAACGCATAACGTATAGCGTGTAACGCATAACGTATTCCCTATAACGTATAACGTATTACGTATAAACTATATCGTCTAACATATAACGCATAACGTATATCGTATAACGTATAACGTATAACGTATAACGTATAACGTATAACGTATAACGTATAACATATAACGTATAACGTATAACGTATAACGTATAACGTAAAACGTATAACGTATAACGTATAACGTATAACGTATAACGTATAACGTATAACGTATAACGTATAACGTATAACGTATAACGTATAACGTATAACGTATAACGTATAACGTATAACGTATAACGTATAACGTATAACGTATAACGTATATCGTATAACGTGTAACGTATAACGTATAACGTATAACGTATAACCTATAACGTGTAACGTATAACGTATAACGTATAACGTACAACGTATAACGTATAACGTATATCCTATAACGCATAACGTATATCCTATAACGCATAACGTATAGCGTGTAACGCATAACGTATACCCTATAACGTATAACGTATTACGTATAAACTATATCGTCTAACATATAACGCATAACGTATATCGTATAACGTATAACGTATAACGTATAACGTATAACGTATAACGTATAACGTATAACGTATAACGTATTACATATTACATACAACGTATAACGTACAACGTATAACGTATAACATATAACGTCTAACGTTTAACGTATAACGTATAACGTATAACGTATAACGTACAACGTATAACGTATAACGTATAACGTATATCCTATAACGCATAACGTATATCCTATAACGCATAACGTATAGCGTGTAACGCATAACGTATACCCTATAACGTATAACGTATAACGTATAACGTATAACGTATTACATATTACGTATAACGTAAAACGTACGACGTATAACGTATAACATATAACGCCTAACGTTTAATGTATAACGTATAACGTATAACGTATAGCGTACAACGTATAACGTATTACGTATATCCGATAACGCATAACGTATAGCGTATAACGCATAACGTATACCGTATAACGTATAACGTATAACGTATAACGTATAACGTATAACGTATAACGTATAACGTATAACGTATAACGTATAACGTATAACGTCTAACGTATAACGTATAACGTATAACGTATAACGTATAACGTATAACGTATAACGTATATCGTATAACGTGTAACGTATAACGTGTAACGTATAACGTATAACGTATAACGTATAACGTATAACGTATAACGTATAACGTATAACGTATAACGTATAACGTATAACGTATAACGTATAACGTATAACGTATAACGTATAACGTATAACGTATAACGTATAACGTATAACGTATAACGTATAACGTATAACGTATAACGTATAACGTATAACGTATAACGTATAACGTATAACGTATAACGTTTAACGTATAACGTATAACGTATATCGTATAACGTATAACGTATAACGTATAACGTATATCGTATAACGTGTAACGTATAACGTATAACGTATAACGTATAACCTATAACGTATAACGTATAACGTATAACGTATAACGTACAACATATAACGTATAACGTATATCCTATAACGCATAACGTATATCCTATAACGCATAACGTATAGCTTG
This sequence comes from Ptiloglossa arizonensis, assembly GCF_051014685.1. NCBI lineage: Eukaryota > Metazoa > Arthropoda > Insecta > Hymenoptera > Colletidae > Ptiloglossa > Ptiloglossa arizonensis. Next base: position 763,427 of record NW_027478613.1, on the reverse strand, counting down.
TAACGCATAACGTATACCCTATAACGTATAACGTATTACGCATAAACTATATCGTCTAACATATAACGCATAACGTATATCGTATAACGTATAACGTATAACGTTAACGTATAACGTATAACGTATAACGTATTACATATTACATACAACGTATAACGTACAACGTATAACGTATAACATATAACGTCTAACGTTTAACGTATAACGTATAACGTATAACGTATAACGTATAACGTATAACGTACAACGTATAACGTATAACGTATATCCTATAACGCATAACGTATATCCTATAACGCATAACGTATAGCGTGTAACGCATAACGTATACCCTATAACGTATAACGTATAACGTATAACGTATAACGTATTACATATTACGTATAACGTAAAACGTACGACGTATAACGTATAACATATAACGTCTAACGTTTAATGTATAACGTTTAACGTATAACGTATAGCGTACAACGTATAACGTATTACGTATATCCGATAACGCATAACGTATAACGTATAACGCATAACGTATACCGTATAACGTATAACGTATAACGTATAACGTATAACGTATAACGTATAACGTATAACGTATAACGTATAACGTATAACGTATAACGCATAACGTATAACGCATAACGTATAAGGTATAACGTGTAACGTATAACGTATAGCGTATAGCGTATAACGTATAACGTATTACATATTACACATAACGTATAACGTACAACGTATAACGTATAACGTATAACGCATAACGTATAACGCATAACGTATAACGTATAACGTGTAACGTATAAGGTATAACGTATAGCGTATAACGTATAACGTATTACATATTACATATAACGTATAACGTACAACGTATAACGTATAACATATAACGTCTAACGTTTAACGTATAACGTATAACGTATAACGTATAACGTATAACGTATAACGTGTAACGTATAACGTATTACGTATAAACTATATCGTCTAACATATAACGCATAACGTATATCGTATAACGTATAACGTATAGCGTATAACGTATAACGTATTACATATTACACATAACGTATAACGTACAACGTATAACGTATAACGTATAACGCATAACGTATAACGCATAACGTATAACGTATAACGTGTAACGTATAACGTATAACGTATAACGTATAACGTATAACGCATAACGTATAACGCATAACGTATAACGCATAACGTATAACGTATAACGTATAACGTATAACGTATAACGTATAACGTATAACGTATAACGTATAACGTATAACGTATAACGTATAACGTATAACGTATAACGTATAACGTATAACGTATAACGTATAACGTATAACGTATAACGTATAACGTATAACGTATAACGTATAACGTATAACGTATAACGTATAACGTATAACGTATAACGTATAACGTATAACGTATAACGTATAACGTATAACGTATAACGTATAACGTATAACGTATAACGTATAACGTACAACGTAAAACGTATAACGTATTACGTATAAACTATATCGTCTAACATATAACGCATAACGTATATCGTATAACGTATAACGTATAACGTATAACGTATAACGTATAACGTATAACGTATAACGTATAACATATAACATATAACGTATAACGAATAACGTATAACGTATAACGTATAACGTATAACGTATTACGTATAAACTATATCGTCTAACATATAACGCATAACGTATATCGTATAGCGTATAACGTATAACGTATAACGTATAACGTATAACGTATAACGTATTACATATTACATATAACGTATAACGTACAACGTATAACGTATAACATATAACGTCTAACGTATAACGTATAACGTATAACGTATAACGTATAACGTATAACGTATATCCTATAACGCATAACGTATATCCTATAACGCATAACGTATAGCGTGTAACGCATAACGTATACCATATAACGTATAACGTATTACGTATAAACTATATCGTCTAACATATAACGCATAACGTATATCGTATAACGTATAACGTATAACGTATAACGTATAACGTATAACGTATTACATATTACATACAACGTATAACGTACAACGTATAACGTATAACATATAACGTCTAACTTTTAACGTATAACGTATAACGTATAACGTATAACGTATAACGTATAACGTATAACGTATAACGTATAACGTATAACGTATAACGTATAACGTATAACGTCTAACGTATAACGTATAACGTATAACGTATAACGTATAACATATAACGTATAACGTATATCGTATAACGTGTAACGTATAACGTATAACGTATAACGTATAACGTATAACGTATAACGTATAACGTATAACGTATAACGTATAACGTATAACGTATAACGTATAACGTATAACGTATAACGTACAACGTATAACGTATAACGTATAACGTATAACGTATAACCTATAACGTATAATATATAACGTATAACGTATAACGTACAACGTATAACGTATAACGTATATCCTATAACGCATAACGTATATCCTATAACGCATAACGTATAGCGTGTAACGCATAACGTATTCCCTATAACGTATAACGTATTACGTATAAACTATATCGTCTAGCATATAACGCATAACGTATATCGTATAACGTATAACGTATAACGTATAACGTATAACGTATAACGTATAACGTATAACATATAACGTATAACGTATAACGTATAACGTATAACGTGAAACGTATAACGTATAACGTATAACGTATAACGTATAACGTATAACGTATAACGTATAACGTATAACGTATAACGTAAAACGTATAAAGTATAACGTATAACGTATAACGTATAACGTATAACGTATAACGTATAACGTATAACGTATAACGTATAACGTATAACGTATAACGTATAACGTATAACGTATAACGTATAACGTATATCGTATAACGTGTAACGTATAACGTGTAACGTATAACGTGTAACGTATAACGTATAACGTATAACGTATAACGTATAACGTATAACGTATAACGTATAACGTATAACGTATAACGTATAACGTATAACGTATAACGTATAACGTATAACGTATAACGTATAACGTATAACGTATAACGTATAACGTATAACGTATAACGTATAACGTATAACGTATAACGTATAACGTATAACGTATAACGTATAACGTATAACGTATAACGTATAACGTATATCGTATAACGTGTAACGTATAACGTATAACGTATAACGTATAACCTATAACGTATAACGTATAACGTATAACGTATAACGTACAACGTATAACGTATAACGTATATCCTATAACGCATAACGTATATCCTATAACGCATAACGTATAGCGTGTAACGCATAACGTATACCCTATAACGTATAACGTATTACGTATAAACTATATCGTCTAACATATAACGCATAACGTATATCGTATAACGTATAACGTATAACGTATAACGTATAACGTATAACGTATAACGTATAACGTATAACGTATTACATATTACATACAACGTATAACGTACAACGTATAACGTATAACATATAACGTCTAACGTTTAACGTATAACGTATAACGTATAACGTATAACGTACAACGTATAACGTATAACGTATAACGTATATCCTATAACGCATAACGTATATCCTATAACGCATAACGTATAGCGTGTAACGCATAACGTATACCCTATAACGTATAACGTATAACGTATAACGTATAACGTATTACATATTACGTATAACGTAAAACGTACGACGTATAACGTATAACATATAACGCCTAACGTTTAATGTATAACGTATAACGTATAACGTATAGCGTACAACGTATAACGTATTACATATATCCGATAACGCATAACGTATAGCGTATAACGCATAACGTATACCGTATAACGTATAACGTATAACGTATAACGTACAACGTATAACGTATAACGTATAACGTATAAAGTATAACGTATAACGTATAACGTCTAACGTATAACGTATAACGTATAACGTATAACGTATAACGTATAACGTATAACGTATATCGTATAACGTGTAACGTATAACGTGTAACGTATAACGTATAACGTATAACGTATAACGTATAACGTATAACGTATAACGTATAACGTATAACGTATAACGTATAACGTATAACGTATAACGTATAACGTATAACGTATAACGTATAACGTATAACGTATAACGTATAACGTATAACGTATAACGTATAACGTATAACGTATAACGTATAACGTATAACGTATAACGTATAACGTATAACGTATATCGTATAACGTATAACGTATAACGTATAACGTATATCGTATAACGTGTAACGTATAACGTATAACGTATAACGTATAACCTATAACGTATAACGTATAACGTATAACGTATAACGTACAACGTATAACGTATAACGTATATCCTATAACGCATAACGTATATCCTATAACGCATAACGTATAGCGTGTAACGCATAACGTATACCCTATAACGTATAACGTATTACGTATAAACTATATCGTCTAACGTATAACGCATAACGTATATCGTATAACGTATAACGTATAACGTATAACGTATAACGTATAACGTATAACGTATAACGTATTACATATTACATACAACGTATAACGTACAACGTATAACGTATAACATATAACGTCTAACGTTTAACGTATAACGTATAACGTATAACGTATAACGTACAACGTATAACGTATAACGTATAACGTATATCCTATAACGCATAACGTATATCCTATAACGCATAACGTATAGCGTGTAACGCATAACGTATACCCTATAACGTATAACGTATAACGTATAACGTATAACGTATTACATATTACGTATAACGTATAACGTATAACGTATAACGTATAACGTATAACGTATAACGTATAACGTCTAACGTATAACGTATAACGTATAACGTATAACGTATAACGTATAACGTATAACGTATATCGTATAACGTGTAACGTATAACGTGTAACGTATAACGTATAACGTATAACGTATAACGTATAACGTATAACGTATAACGTATAACGTATAACGTATAACGTATAACGTATAACGTATAACGTATAACGTATAACGTATAACGTATAACGTATAACGTATAACGTATAACGGATAACGTATAACGTATAACGTATAACGTATAACGTATAACGTATAACGTACAACGTATAACGTATATCGTATAACGTATAACGTATAACGTATAACGTATATCGTATAACGTGTAACGTATAACGTATAACGTATAACGTATAACCTATAACGTATAACGTATAACGTATAACGTATAACGTACAACGTATAACGTATAACGTATAACGTATATCCTATAACGCATAACGTATATCCTATAACGCATAACGTATAGCGTGTAACGCATAACGTATACCCTATAACGTATAACGTATAACGTATAACGTATAACGTATAACGTATAACGTATAACGTACAACGTATAACGTATAACGTATAACGTATAACGTATAACCTATAACGTATAATATATAACGTATAACGTATAACGTACAACGTATAACGTATAACGTATATCCTATAACGCATAACGTATATCCTATAACGCATAACGTATAGCGTGTAACGCATAACGTATTCCCTATAACGTATAACGTATTACGTATAAACTATATCGTCTAACATATAACGCATAACGTATATCGTATAACGTATAACGTATAACGTATAACGTATAACGTATAACGTATAACGTATAACATATAACGTATAACGTATAACGTATAACGTATAACGTAAAACGTATAACGTATAACGTATAACGTATAACGTATAACGTATAACGTATAACGTATAACGTATAACGTATAACGTATAACGTATAACGTATAACGTATAACGTATAACGTATAACGTATAACGTATAACGTATAACGTATATCGTATAACGTGTAACGTATAACGTATAACGTATAACGTATAACCTATAACGTATAACGTATAACGTATAACGTATAACGTACAACGTATAACGTATAACGTATATCCTATAACGCATAACGTATATCCTATAACGCATAACGTATAGCGTGTAACGCATAACGTATACCCTATAACGTATAACGTATTACGTATAAACTATATCGTCTAACATATAACGCATAACGTATATCGTATAACGTATAACGTATAACGTATAACGTATAACGTATAACGTATAACGTATAACGTATAACGTATTACATATTACATACAACGTATAACGTACAACGTATAACGTATAACATATAACGTCTAACGTTTAACGTATAACGTATAACGTATAACGTATAACGTACAACGTATAACGTATAACGTATAACGTATATCCTATAACGCATAACGTATATCCTATAACGCATAACGTATAGCGTGTAACGCATAACGTATACCCTATAACGTATAACGTATAACGTATAACGTATAACGTATTACATATTACGTATAACGTAAAACGTACGACGTATAACGTATAACATATAACGCCTAACGTTTAATGTATAACGTATAACGTATAACGTATAGCGTACAACGTATAACGTATTACGTATATCCGATAACGCATAACGTATAGCGTATAACGCATAACGTATACCGTATAACGTATAACGTATAACGTATAACGTATAACGTATAACGTATAACGTATAACGTATAACGTATAACGTATAACGTATAACGTATAACGTATAACGTATAACGTATAACGTATAACGTATAACGTATATCGTATAACGTGTAACGTATAACGTGTAACGTATAACGTATAACGTATAACGTATAACGTATAACGTATAACGTATAACGTATAACGTATAACGTATAACGTATAACGTATAACGTATAACGTATAACGTATAACGTATAACGTATAACGTATAACGTATAACGTATAACGTATAACGTATAACGTATAACGTATAACGTATAACGTATAACGTATAACGTTTAACGTATAACGTATAACGTATATCGTATAACGTATAACGTATAACGTATAACGTATATCGTATAACGTGTAACGTATAACGTATAACGTATAACGTATAACCTATAACGTATAACGTATAACGTATAACGTATAACGTACAACATATAACGTATAACGTATATCCTATAACGCATAACGTATATCCTATAACGCATAACGTATAGCTTGTAACGCATAACGTATACCCTATAACGTATAACGTATTACGCATAAACTATATCGTCTAACATATAACGCATAACGTATATCGTATAACGTATAACGTATAACGTATAACGTATAACGTATAACGTATAACGTATTACATATTACATACAACGTATAACGTACAACGTATAACGTATAACATATAACGTCTAACGTTTAACGTATAACGTATAACGTATAACGTATAACGTATAACGTATAACGTACAACGTATAACGTATAACGTATATCCTATAACGCATAACGTATATCCTATAACGCATAACGTATAGCGTGTAACGCATAACGTATACCCTATAACGTATAACGTATAACGTATAACGTATAACGTATTACATATTACGTATAACGTAAAACGTACGACGTATAACGTATAACATATAACGTCTAACGTTTAATGTATAACGTTTAACGTATAACGTATAGCGTACAACGTATAACGTATTACGTATATCCGATAACGCATAACGTATAACGTATAACGCATAACGTATACCGTATAACGTATAACGTATAACGTATAACGTATAACGTATAACGTATAACGTATAACGTATAACGTATAACGTATAACGTATAACGCATAACGTATAACGCATAACGTATAAGGTATAACGTGTAACGTATAACGTATAGCGTATAGCGTATAACGTATAACGTATTACATATTACACATAACGTATAACGTACAACGTATAACGTATAACGTATAACGCATAACGTATAACGCATAACGTATAACGTATAACGTGTAACGTATAAGGTATAACGTATAGCGTATAACGTATAACGTATTACATATTACATATAACGTATAACGTACAACGTATAACGTATAACATATAACGTCTAACGTTTAACGTATAACGTATAACGTATAACGTATAACGTATAACGTATAACGTATAACGTGTAACGTATAACGTATTACGTATAAACTATATCGTCTAACATATAACGCATAACGTATATCGTATAACGTATAACGTATAGCGTATAACGTATAACGTATTACATATTACACATAACGTATAACGTACAACGTATAACGTATAACGTATAACGCATAACGTATAACGCATAACGTATAACGTATAACGTGTAACGTATAACGTATAACGTATAACGTATAACGTATAACGCATAACGTATAACGCATAACGTATAACGCATAACGTGTAACGTATAACGTATAGCGTATAACGTATACCGTATAACGTATAACGTATAACGTATAACGTATAACGTATATCGTATAACGTATAACATATAACGTATAACGTATAACGTGTAACGTGTTACGTCTAACGTATAGCGTATAACGTATAACGTATAACGTTTAACGTATAACGTATAACGTACAACGTATAACGTACAACGTATATCCTATAACGCATAACGTATATCCTATAACGCATAACGTATAGCGTATAACGCATAACGTATACCGTATAACGTATAACGTATACCGTATAACGTATAACGTATAACGTATAACGTATAACGTATAACGTACAACGTATAACGTATAACGTATAACGTATAACGTATAACGTATAACGTATAACGTATAACGTATAACGTATAACGTGTAACGTATAACGTATAACGTATAACGTATAACGTATGACGTATCACGTATAAGGTATGACCTATAACGTATACCGTATAACGTATAACGTATAACGTATAACGTATAACGTATAACGTATAACGTATAACGTATAACGTATAACGTATAACGTATAACGTATAACGTATAACGTATAACGTATAACGTATAACGTATAACGTATAACGTATAACGTATAACGTATAACGTATATCGTATAACGTATAACGTATAACGTATAACGTATAACGTATAACGTATAACGTATAACGTATAACGTATAACGTATAACGTATAACGTATAACGTATAACGTATAACGTATAACGTATAACGTATAACGTATAACGTATAACGTATAACGTAAAACGTATAACGTATTACGTATAAACTATATCGGCTAACATATAACGCATAACGTGTATCGTATAACGTATAACGTATAACGTATAACGTATAACGTATTACATATTACATATAACGTATAACGTACAACGTATAACGTATAACGTATAACGTCTAACGTTTAACGTATAACGTATAACGTATAACGTATAACGTATAACGTATAACGTATAACGTATAACGTATAGCGTATAACGTATAACGTATAACGTATAACGTATAACGTCTAACGTTTAACGTATAACGTATAACGTATAACGTATAACGTACATCGTATAACGTGTAACATATATCCTATAACGCATAACGTATATCCTATAACGCATAACATATAGAGTGTAACGCATAACGTATACCGTATAACGTATAACGTATAACGTATAACGTATAACGTGTTACATATTACGTATAACGTAAAACGTACGACGTATAACGTATAACATATAACGTCTAACGTTTAATGTATAACGTATAACGTATAACGTATAGCGTACAACGTATAACGTATAACGTATATCCGATAACGCATAACGTATAGCGTATAACGCATAACGTATACCGTATAACGTATAACGTATAACGTATAACGTATAACGTATAACGTATAACGTATAACGTATAACGTATAACGTATAACGTATAACGTATAACGTATAACGTATAACGTATAACGTATAACGCATAACGTATAACGCATAACGTATAACGTATAACGTGTAACGTATAACGTATAGCGTATAACGTATAACGTATTACATATTACATATAACGTATAACGTACAACGTATAACGTATAACGTATAACGTATAACGCATAACGTATAACGCATAATGTATAACGTATAACGTATAACGTATAACGTATAACGTATAACCTATAACGTATAACGTATAACGTATAACGTATAACGTATAACGTATAACGTATAACGTATAACGTATAACGTATAACGTATAACGTATAACGTATAACGTATAACGTATAACGTATAAGGTATAACGTATAACGTATAACGTATAACGTATAACGTATAACGTATAACGTATAATGTATAACGTATAACGTATAACGTATAACGTATAACGTATAACGTATAACGTATAACGTATAACGTATAACGTATTACATATTACATATAACGTATAACGTACAACGTATAATGTATAACATATAACGTCTAACGTTTAACGTATAACGTATAACGTATAACGTATAACGTACATCGTATAACGTGTAACATATATCCTATAACGCATAACGTATATCCTATAACGCATAACATATAGAGTGTAACGCATAACGTATACCGTATAACGTATAACGTATAACGTATAACGTATAACGTGTTACATATTACGTATAACGTAAAACGTACGACGTATAACGTATAACATATAACGTCTAACGTTTAATGTATAACGTATAACGTATAACGTATAGCGTACAACGTATAACGTATAACGTATATCCGATAACGCATAACGTATAGCGTATAACGCATAACGTATACCGTATAACGTATAACGTATAACGTATAACGTATAACGTATAACGTATAACGTATAACGTATAACGTATAACGTATAACGTATAACGTATAACGTATAACGTATAACGTATAACGTATAACGCATAACGTATAACGCATAACGTATAACGTATAACGTGTAACGTATAACGTATAGCGTATAACGTATAACGTATTACATATTACATATAACGTATAACGTACAACGTATAACGTATAACGTATAACGTATAACGCATAACGTATAACGCATAATGTATAACGTATAACGTATAACGTATAACGTATAACGTATAACCTATAACGTATAACGTATAACGTATAACGTATAACGTATAACGTATAACGTATAACGTATAACGTATAACGTATAACGTATAACGTATAACGTATAACGTATAACGTATAAGGTATAACGTATAACGTATAACGTATAACGTATAACGTATAACGTATAACGTATAATGTATAACGTATAACGTATAACGTATAACGTATAACGTATAACGTATAACGTATAACGTATAACGTATTACATATTACATATAACGTATAACGTACAACGTATAACGTATAACATATAACGTCTAACGTTTAACGTATAACGTATAACGTATAACGTATAACGTATAACGTATAACGTATAACGTATAACGTATAACGTATAACGTATAACGTATAACGTATAACGTATAACGTATAACGTATAACGTATAACGTATAACGTATAACGTATAACGTATAACGTATAACGTATAACGTATAACGTATAACGTATAACGTATAACGTATAACGTATAACGTATAACGTATAACGTATAACGTATAACGTATAACGTATAACGTATAACGTATAACGTATAACGTATAACGTATAACGTAAAACGTATATCGTATTACGTATAAACTATATCGTCTAACATATAACGCATAACGTATATCGTATAACGTATAACGTATAACGTATAACGTATAACGTATTACATATTACATATAACGTATAACGTATAACGTATAACGTATAACGTATAACGTATAACGTATAACGTATAACGTATAACGTGTAACGTGTAACGTATAACGTATAACGTATAACGTATAACGTATAACGTGTAACGTATAACGTATAACGTATAACGTATAACGTCTAACGTTTAACGTATAACGTATATCGTATAACGTATAACGTATAACGTATAACGTATAACGTATAACGTATAACGTATAACGTATAACGTATAACGTATAACGTATAACGTATTACGTATAAACTGTATCGTCTAACATATAACGCATAACGTATATCGTATAACGTATAACGTATAACGTATAACGTATAACGTATAACGTATAACGTATAACGTATTACATATTACATATAACGTATAACGTACAACGTATAACGTATAACATATAACGTCTAACGTTTAACGTATAACGTATAACGTATAACGTATAACGTACAACGTATAACGTATAACATATATCCTATAACGCATAACGTATATCCTATAAGGCATAACGTATAGCGTGTAACGCATGACGTATACCCTATAACGTATAACGTATAACGTATAACGTATAACGTATTACATATTACGTATAACGTAAAACGTACGACGTATAACGTATAACATATAACGTCTAACGTTTAATGTATAACGTATAACGTATAACGTATAGCGTACAACGTATAACGTATTACGTATATCCGATAACGCATAACGTATAGCGTATAACGCATAACGTATACCGTATAACGTATAACGTATAACGTATAACGTATAACGTATAACGTATAACGTATAACGTATAACGTATAACGTATAACGTATAACGTATAACGTATAACGTATAACGTATAACGTATAACGTATAACGTATAACGTATAACGTATAACGTATAACGTATAACGTATAACGTATAACGTATAACGTATAACGTATAACGTATAACGTATAACGTATAACGTATAACGTATAACGTATAACGTATAACGTATAACGTATAACGTATAACGTCTAACGTATAACGTACAACGTATAACGTATAACGTGTAACGTATAACGTATAACGTGTAACGTATAACGTATATCGTATAACGTGTAACGTATAACGTATAACGTATAACGTATAACCTATAACGTATAACGTATAACGTATAACGTATAACGTATAACGTATAACGTACAACGTATAACGTACAACGTATAACGTATAACGTATAACGTACACCGTATAACGTATAACGTATAACGTATAACGTATAACGTATAACGTATAACGTATAACGTATTACGTATAAACTATATCGTCTAACATATAACGCATAACGTATATCGTATAACGTATAACGTATAACGTATAACGTATAACGTATAACGTATAACGTATAACGTATAACGTATTACATATTACATATAACGTATAACGTACAACGTATAACGTATAACATATAACGTCTAACGTTTAACGTATAACGTATAACGTATAACGTATAACGTACAACGTATAACGTATAACGTATATCCTATAACGCATAGCGTATATCCTATAACGCATAACGTATAGCGTGTAACGCATAACGTATACCCTCTAACGTATAACGTATAACGTATAACGTACAACGTATAACGTATTACATATTACGTATAACGTAAAACGTACGACGTATAACGTATGACATATAACGTCTAACGTTTAATGTATAACGTATAACGTATAACGTATAGCGTACAACGTACAACGTATTACGTATATCCGATAACGCATAACGTATAGCGTATAACGCATAATGTATACCGTATAACGTATAACGTATAACGTATAACGTATAACGTATAACGTATAACGTATAACGTATAACGTATAACGTATAACGTATAACGTATAACGCATAACGTATAACGCATAACGTATAACGTGTAACGTGTAACGTATAACGTATAGCGTATAACGTATAACGTATTACATATTACATATAACGTATAACGTACAACGTATAACGTATAACGTATAACGCATAACGTATAACGCATAACGTATAACGTATAACGTGTAACGTATAACGTATAGCGTATAACGTATAACGTATTACATATTACATATAACGTATAACGTACAACGTATAACGTATAACATATAACGTCTAACGTTTAACGTATAACGTATAACGTATAACGTATAACGTATAACGTATAACGTATTACGTATAAACTATATCGTCTAACATATAACGCATAACGTATATCGTATAACGTATAGCGTATAACGTATAACGTATAACGTATAACGTATAACGTATAACGTATTACATATTACATATTACGTATAACGTATAACGTATAACGTATAACGTATAACGTATAACGTATAACGTATTACGTATAACGTATAACGTATAACGTATAACGTATAACATATAACGTATAACGTATAACGTATAAAGTATAACGTATAACGTATAACGTATAACGTATAACGTATTACGTATAAACTATATCGTCTAACATATAACGCATAACGTATATCGTATAACGTATAACGTATAACGTATAACGTATAACGTATAACGTATAACGTATTACATATTACATATTACGTATAACGTATAACGTATAACGTATAACGTATAACGTATAACGTATAACGTATTACGTATAACGTATAACGTATAACGTATAACGTATAACATATAACGTATAACGTATAACGTATAAAGTATAACGTATAACGTATAACGTATAACGTATAACGTATTACGTATAAACTATATCGTCTAACATATAACGCATAACGTATATCGTATAACGTATAACGTATAACGTGTAACGTATAACGTATATCGTATAACGTATAACGTATTACATATTACATATAACGTATAACGTACAACGTATAACGTATAACATATAACGTCTAACGTTTAACGTATAACGTATAACGTATAACGTATAACGTATAACGTGTAACGTATAACGTATAACGTATAACGTATAACGTATAACGTATGACGCATAACGTATAACGTATAACGTATAACGTATTACGTATAAACTATATCGTCTAACATATAACGCATAACGTATATCGTATAACGTATAACGTATAACGTATAACGTATAACGTATAACGTATAACGTATAACGTATTACATATTACATATAACGTATAACGTACAACGTATAACGTATAACATATAACGTCTAACGTTTAACGTATAACGTATAACGTATAACGTATAACGTATAACGTACATCGAATAACGTATAACGTATATCCTATAACGCATAACGTATATCCTATAACGCATAACGTATAGCGTGTAACGCATAACGTATAACGTATTACATATTACATATAACGTATAACGTACAACGTATAACGTATAACATATAACGTCTAACGTTTAACGTATAACGTATAACGTATAACGTATAACGTATAACGTATAACGTGTAACGTATAACGTATAACGTATAACGTATAACGTATGACGCATAACGTATAACGTATAACGTATAACGTATAACGTATAACGTATTACATATTACATATAACGTATAACGTACAACGTATAACGTATAACATATAACGTCTAACGTTTAACGTATAACGTATAACGTATAACGTATAACGTATAACGTACAACGTATAACGTATAACGTATATCCTATAACGCATAACGTATATCCTATAACGCATAACGTATAGCGTGTAACGCATAACGTATACCCTATAACGTATAACGTATAACGTATAACGTATAACGTATTACATATGACGTATAACGTAAAACGTACGACGTATAACGTATAACATATAACGTCTAACGTTTAATGTATAACGTATAACGTATAACGTATAGCGTACAACGTATAACGTATTACGTATATCCGATAACGCATAACGTATAGCGTATAACGCATAACGTATACCGTATAACGTATAACGTATAACGTATAACGTATAACGTATAACGTATAACGTATAACGTATAACGCATAACGTATAACGTATAACGCATAACGCATAACATATAACGCATAACGTATAACGTATAACGTGTAACGTATAACGTATAGCGTATAACGTATAACGTATAACGTATTACATATTACATATAACGTATAACGTACAACGTATAACGTATAACGTATAACGCATAACGTATAACGCATAACGTATAACGTATAACGTATAACGTGTAACGTATAACGTATAGCGTATAACGTATTCCGTATTACATATTACATATAACGTATAACGTACAACGTATAACGTATAACATATAACGTCTAACGTTTAACGTATAACGTATAACGTATAACGTATAACGTATAACGTATAACGTGTAACGTATAATGTATAACGTATAACGTATAACGTATAACGTATGACGTATCACGTATAAGGTTTGACCTATAACGTATACCGTATAACGTATAACGTATAACGTATAACGTATAACGTATGACGTATAACGTATAACGTACAACGTATAATGTATAACGCATAACGTATAGCGTGTAACGCATAACGTATACCGTATAACGTATAACGTATAACGTATAACGTATAACGTGTAACGTATAACGTATAGCGTATAACGTATAACGTATAACGTATAACGTATAACGTATAACGTATAACGTATCACGTATAACGTATAACGTATAACGTATAACGTATAACGTATAACGTATAACGTATTACATATAACGTATAACGTATAACGTATAACATATAACGTATAACGTATAACGTATAAAGTATTACGTATAAACTATATCGTCTAACATATAACGCATAACGTATATCGTATAACGTATAACATATAACGTATAACGTATAACGTATAACGTATAACGTATTACATATTACATATAACGTATAACGTACAACGTATAACGTATAACATATAACGTCTAACGTTTAACGTATAACGTATAACGTATAACGTATAACGTATAACGTACAACGTATAACGTATAGCGTGTAACGCATAACGTATACCGTATAACGTATAACGTATAACGTATAACGTATAACGTATAACGTATAACGTATTACATATAACGTATAACGTAAAACGTACGACGTATAACGTATAACATATAACGTCTAACGTTTAATGTATAACGTATAACGTATAACGTATAGCGTACACCGTATAACGTATAACGTATATCCGATAACGCATAACGTATAGCGTATAACGCATAACGTATACCGTATAACGTATAACGTATAACGTATAACGTATAACGCATAACGTATAACGTATAACGTATAACGTATAACGTATAACGTATAACGTATAACGTATAACGTATAACGTATAACGTATAACGTATAACGTATAACGTATAACGTATAACGTATAACGTATAACGTATAACGTATAACGTATAACGTATAACGTATAACGTATAACGTATAACGTATAACGTATAACGTATAACGTATAACGTATAACGTATAACGTATAACGTATAACGTATAACGTATAACGTATAACGTATAACGTATAACGTATAACGTATAACGTATAACGTATAACGTATAACGTATAACGTATAACGCATAACGTATAACGTATAACGTATAACGCATAACGTATTACATATTACGTATAACGTATAACGTATAACGTATAACGTGTAACGTATAGCGTATAACGTATAACGTATAACGTATAACGTATAACGTATAACGTATAACGTATAACGTATAACGTATAACATATAACGTATAACGTATAACGTATAACGTATAACGTATAACGTATAACGTATAACGTATAACGTATAACGTATTACGTATAACGTATAACGTATAACGTATAACGTATAACGTATAACGTATAACGTATAACGTATAACGTATAACGTATAACGTATAACGTATAACGTATAACGTATAACGTATAACGTATAACGTATAACGTATTACGTATAAACTATATCGTCTAACATATAACGCATAACGTATATCGTATAACGTATAACGTATAACGTATAACGTATAACGTATAACGTATAACGTATAACGTATAACGTATAACGTATAACGTATAACGTATAACGTATAACGTATAACGTATAACGTATTACGTATAACGTATAACGTATAACGTATAACGTATAACGTATAACGTATAACGTATAACGTATAACGTATAACGTATAACGTATAACGTATAACGTATAACGTATAACGTATAACGTATAACGTATAACGTATAACGTATAACGCATAACGTATAACGTATAACGTATAACGTATAACGTATAACGTATAACGTATAACGTATAACGTATAACGTATAACGTATAACGTATAACGTATAACGTATAACGTTTAATGTATAACGTATAACGTATAACGTATAGCGTACAACGTATAACGTATAACGTATATCCGATAACGCATAACGTATAGCGTATAACGCATAACGTATACCGTATAACGTATAACGTATAACGTATAACGTATAACGTATAACGTATAACGTATAACGTATAACGTATAACGTATAACGTATAACGTATAACCTATAACGTATAACGTATAACGTGTAACGTATAACGTATAGCGTATAACGTATACCGTATTACATATTACATATAACGTATAACGTACAACGTATAACGTATGACATATAACGTCTAACGTTTAACGTATAACGTATAACGTATAACGTATAACGTATAACGTATAACGTGTAACGTATAACGTATAACGTATAACGTATAACGTATGACGTATCACGTATAAGGTTTGACCTATAACGTATACCGTATAACGTATAACGTATATCGTATAACGTATAACGTATAACGTATAACGTATAACGTACAACGTATAACGTATAACGTATAACGTATAACGTATAACGTATAACGTATAACGTATAACGTATAACGTATAACGTATCACGTATAACGTATAACGTATAACGTATAACGTACAACGTATAACGTATAACGTATATCCTATAACGCATAACGTATATCCTATAACGCATAACGTATAGCGTGTAACGCATAACGTATACCGTATAACGTATAACGTATAACGTATAACGTATATCGTATAACGTATAACGTATTACATATTACGTATAACGTAAAACGTACGACGTATAACGTATAACATATAACGTCTAACGTTTAATGTATAACGTATAACGTATAACGTATAACGTATAGCGTACAACGTATAACGTATAACGTATATCCGATAACGCATAACGTATAGCGTATAACGCATAACGTATACCGTATAACGTATAACGTATAACGTATAACGTATAACGTATAACGTATAACGTATAACGTATAGCGTACAACGTATAACGTATTACGTATATCCGATAACGCATAACGTATAGCGTATAACGCATAACGTATACCGTATAACGTATAACGTATAACGTATAACGTATAACGTATAACGTATAACGTATAACGTATAACGTATAACGTATAACGTATAACGTATAACGTATAACGCATAACGCATAACATATAACGCATAACGTATAACGTATAACGTGTAACGTATAACGTATAGCGTATAACGTATAACGTATTACATATTACATATAACGTATAACGTACAACGTATAACGTATAACGCATAACGCATAACGTATAACGCATAACGTATAACGTATAACGTGTAACGTATAACGTATAGCGTATAACGTATAACGTATTACATATTACATATAACGTATAACGTACAACGTATAACGTATGACATATAACGTCTAACGTTTAACGTATAACGTATAACGTATAACGTATAACGTATAACGTATAACGTATAACGTACAACGTATAACGTATAACGTATAACGTATAACGTATGACGTATCACGTATAAGGTTTGACCTATAACGTATAGCGTATAACGTATAACGTATAACGTATAACGTATAACGTATAACGTATAACGTGTAACGTATAACGTATAACGTATAACGTATAACGTATGACGTATCACGTATAAGGTTTGACCTATAACGTATACCGTATAACGTATAACGTATAACGTATAACGTATAACGTATAACGTATAACGTATAACGTATAACGTATAACGTACAACGTATAACGTATAACGTATAACGTATAACGTATAACGTATAACGTATAACGTATAACGTATAACGTATAACGTATAACGTATCACGTATAACGTATAACGTATAACGTATAACGTATAACGTATAACGTATAACATATAACGTATAACGTATAACGTATAACATATAACGTATAACGTATAACGTATAACGTATTACGTATAAACTATATCGTCTAACATATAACGCATAACGTATATCGTATAACGTATAACATATAACGTATAACGTATAACGTATAACGTATAACGTATTACATATTACATATAACGTATAACGTACAACGTATAACGTATAACATATAACGTCTACCGTTTAACGTATAACGTATAACGTATAACGTATAACGTATAACGTACAACGTATAACGTATAACGTATATCCCATAACGCATAACGTATATCCTATAACGCATAACGTATAGCGTGTAACGCATAACGTATACCGTATAACGTATAACGTATAACGTATAACGTATAACGTATAACGTATTACATATAACGTATAACGTAAAACGTACGACGTATAACGTATAACATATAACGTCTAACGGTTAATGTATAACGTATAACGTATAACGTATAGCGTACAACGTATAACGTATAACGTATACCCGATAACGCATAACGTATAGCGTATAACGCATAACGTATACCGTATAACGTATAACGTATAACGTATAACGTATAACGTATAACGTATAACGTATAACGTATAACGTATAACGTATAACGTTTAATGTATAACGTATAACGTATAACGTATTACATATTACATATAACGTATAACGTACAACGTATAACGTATAACATATAACGTCTAATGTTTAACGTATAACGTATAACGTATAACGTATAACGCATAACGTATAACGTATAACGTGAAACGTATAACGTATAACGTATAACGTATAACGTATGACGTATCACGTATAAGGTTTGACCTATAACGTATACCGTATAACGAAAAACGTATAACGTATAACGTATAACGTATAATATAACGTATAACGTATAACGTCCAACGTATAACGTATACCGTATAACGTATAACGTATAACGTATAACGTATAACATATAACGTATAACGTATAACGTATAACGTATAACGTACAACGTATAACGTATAACGTATAACGTATAACGTATGACGTATCACGTATAAGGTTTGACCTATAACGTATACCGTATAACGTATAACGTATAACGTATAACGTATAACGTATAACGTATAACGTGTAACGTATAACGTATAACGTATAACGTATAACGTATGACGTATCACGTATAAGGTTTGACCTATAACGTATACCGTATAACGTATAACGTATAACGTATAACGTATAACGTATAACGTATAACGTACAACGTATAACGTATAACGTATATCCTATAACGCATAACGTATATCCTATAACGCATAACGTATAGCGTGTAACGCATAACGTATAACGTATAACGTACAACGTATAACGTATAACGTATAACGTATAACGTATAACATATAACGTCTAACGGTTAATGTATAACGTATAACGTATAACGTATAGCGTACAACGTATAACGTATAACGTATACCCGATAACGCATAACGTATAGCGTATAACGCATAACGTATACCGTATAACGTATAACGTATAACGTATAACGTATAACGTATAACGTATAACGTATAACGTATAACGTATAACGTTTAATGTATAACGTATAACGTATAACGTATAGCGTACAACGTATAACGTATAACGTATATCCGATAACGCATAACGTATAGCGTATAACGCATAACGTATACCGTATAACGTATAACGTATAACGTATAACGTATAACGTATAACGTACAACGTATAACGTATAACGTATATCCTATAACGCATAACGTATATCCTATAACGCATAACGTATAACGTACAACGTATAACGTATAACATATAACGTCTAACGTTTAACGTATAACGTATAACGTATAACGTATAACGTATAACGTTTAACGTATAACGTGTAACGTATAACGTATAACGTATAACGTATAACGTATGACGTATCACGTATAAGGTTTGACCTATAACGTATACCGTATAACGTATAACGTATAACGTATAACGTATAACGTATAACGTATAACGTATAACGTATAACGTATAACGTATAACGTACAACGTATAACGTATAACGTATAACGTATAACGTATAACGTATAACGTATAACGTATAACGTATAACGTATAACGTATAACGTATAACGTATAACGTATAACGTATAACGTATAACGTATAACGTATAACGTATAACGTATAACGTATAACGTACAACGTATAACGTATAACGTATAACGTATAACGTATAACGTATAACGTATAACGTATAACGCATAACGTATACCGTATAACGTATAACGTATAACGTATAACGTATAACGTATAACGTATAACGTATAACGTATAACGTATAACGTATAACGTATAACGTATCACGTATAACGTATATCGTATAACGTATAACGTATAACGTATAACGTATAACGTACAACGTATAACGTATAACGTACAACGTATAACGTATAACGTATAACGTATAACGTATAACGTATAACGTATAACGTATAACGTATAACGTATAACGTATAACGTATAACGTATAACGTATTACGTATAAACTATATCGTCTAACATATAACGCATAACGTATATCGTATAACGTATAACGTATAACGTATAACGTATAACGTATAACGTATAACGTATAACGTATTACATATTACATATAACGTATAACGTATAACGTATAACGTATAACGTATAACGTATAACGTATCACGTATAACGTATAACGTATAACGTATAACGTATAACGTATAACGTATAACGTATAACGTACAACGTATAACGTATAACGTATAACGTATAACGTATGACGTATCACGTATAAGGTTTGACCTATAACGTATACCGTATAACGCATAACGTATGACGTATAACGTATAACGTATAACGTATAACGTATAACGTATAACGTACAACGTATAACGTATAACGTATAACGTATAACGTATAACGTATTACACATAACGTATAACGTAAAACGTACGACGTATAACGTATAACATATAACGTCTAACGTTTAATGTATAACGTATAACGTATAACGTATAGCGTACAACGTATAACGTATAACGTATACCCGATAACGCATAACGTATAGCGTATAACGCATAACGTATACCGTATAACGTATAACGTATAACGTATAACGTGTAACGTATAACGTATAACGTATAACGTATAACGTATGACGTATCACGTATAAGGTTTGACCTATAACGTATACCGTATAACGTATAACGTATAACGTATAACGTATAACGTATAACGTATAACGTATAACGTATAACGTATAACGTATAACGTATAACGTACAACGTATAACGTATAACGTATAACGTATAACGTATAACGTATAACGTATAACGTATAACGTATAACGTATAACGTATAACGTATAACGTATAACGTATAACGTATAACGTATAACGTATAACGTATAACGTATAACGTATAACGTATAACGTATAACGTATAACGTATAACGTACAACGTATAACGTATAACGTATAACGTATAACGTATAACGTATAACGTATAACGCATAACGTATACCGTATAACGTATAACGTATAACGTATAACGTATAACGTATAACGTATAACGTATAACGTATAACGTATAACGTACAACGTATAACGTATAACGTATAACGTATAACGTATAACGTATAACGTATAACGTATAACGTATAACGTATAACGTATCACGTATAACGTATAACGTATAACGTATAACGTATAACGTATAACGTATAACGTACAACGTATAACGTATAACGTACAACGTATAACGTACAACGTATAACGTATAACGTATAACGTATAACGTATAACGTATAACGTATAACGTATAACGTATAACGTATAACGTATAACGTATAACGTATTACGTATAAACTATATCGTCTAACATATAACGCATAACGTATATCGTATAACGTATAACGTATAACGTATAACGTATAACGTATAACGTATAACGTATTACATATTACATATAACGTATAACGTACAACGTATAACGTATAACATATAACGTCCAACGTTTAACGTATAACGTATAACGTATAACGTATAACGTACAACGTATAACGTATAACGTATATCCTATAACGCATAACGTATATCCTATAACGCATAACGTATAGCGTGTAACGCATAACGTATACCCTATAACGTATAACGTATAACGTATAACGTATAACGTATAACGTATTACATATTACGTATAACGTAAAACGTACGACGTATAACGTATAACATATAACGTCTAACGTTTAATGTATAACGCATAACGTATAACGTATAGCGTACAACGTGTAACGTATTACGTATATCCGATAACGCATAACGTATAGCGTATAACGCATAACGTATACCGTATAACGTATAACGTATAACGTATAACGTATAACGTATAACGTATAACGTATAACGTATAACGTATAACGTATAACGTATAACGCATAACGCATAACATATAACGCATAACGTATAACGTATAACGTGTAACGTATAACGTATAGCGTATAACGTATAACGTATTACATATTACATATAACGTATAACGTACAACGTATAACGTATAACGTATATCGCATAACGTATAACGCATAACGTATAACGTATAACGTGTAACGTATAACGTATAGCGTATAACGTATAACGTATTACATATTACATATAACGTATAACGTACAACGTATAACGTATAACATATAACGTCTAACGTTTAACGTATAACGTATAACGTATAACGTATAACGCATAACGTATAACGTATAACGTGTAACGTATAACGTATAACGTATAACGTATAACGTATGACGTATCACGTATAAGGTTTGACCTATAACGTATACCGTATAACGAATAACGTATAACGTATAACGTATAACGTATAATATAACGTATAACGTATAACGTCCAACGTATAACGTATAACGTATAACGTATAACGTATAACGTATAACGTATAACGTATAACGTATAACGTATAACGTATAACGTATAACGTATCACGTATAACGTATAACGTATAACGTATAACGTATAACGTATAACGTATAACATATAACGTATAACGTATAACGTATAACGTATAACGTATAACGTATAACGTATAACGTATTACGTATAAACTATATCGTCTAACATATAACGCATAACGTATATCGTATAACGTATAAGGTATAACGTATAACGTATAACGTATAACGTATAACGTATTACATATTACATATAACGTATAACGTACAACGTATAACGTATAACATATAACGTCTAACGTTTAACGTATAACGTATAACGTATAACGTATAAAGTACAACGTATAACGTATAACGTATATCTTATAACGCATAACGTATATCCTATAACGCATAACGTATAGCGTGTAACGCATAACGTATACCGTATAACGTATAACGTATAACGTATAACGTATAACGTATAACGTATTACATATTACGTATAACGTAAAACGTACGACGTATAACGTATAACTTATAACGTCTAACGTTTAATGTATAACGTATAACGTATAACGTATAGCGTACAACGTATAACGTATAACGTATATCCGATAACGCATAACGTATAGCGTATAACGCATAACGTATACCGTATAACGTATAACGTATAACGTATAACGTATAACGTATAACGTATAACGTATAACATATAACGTATAACGTATAGCGTACAACGTATAACGTATTACGTATATCCGATAACGCATAACGTATAGCGTATAACGCATAACGTATACCGTATAACGTATAACGTATAACGTATAACTTATAACGTATAACGTATAACGTATAACGTATAACGTATAACGTATAACGTATAACGTATAACGCATAACGCATAACATATAACGCATAACGTATAACGTATAACGTGTAACGTATAACGTATAGCGTATAACGTATAACGTATTACATATTACATATAACGTATAACGTACAACGTATAACGTATAACGTATAACGCATAACGTATAACGCATAACGTATAACGTATAACGTGTAACGTATAACGTATAGCGTATAACGTATAACGTATTACATATTACATATAACGTATAACGTACAACGTATAACGTATAACATATAACGTCTAACGTTTAACGTATAACGTATAACGTATAACGTATAACGTATAACGTATAACGTATAACGTATAACGTGTAACGTATAACGTATAACGTATAACGTATAACGTATGACGTATCACGTATAAGGTTTGACCTATAACGTATACCGTATAACGTATAACGTATAACGTATAACGTATAACGTATAACATATAACGTATAACGTATAACGTATAACATATAACGTATAACGTATAACGTATAACGTATAACGTATAACGTATAACGTATAAAGTATAACGTATAACGTATAACGTATAACGTATAACGTATAACGTATAACGTATAACGTATAACGTATAACGTATAACGTATAACGTATAACGTATAACGTATAACGTATAACGTATAACGTATAACGTATAACGTATAACGTATAACGTATAACGTATAACGTATAACGTATAACGTATAGTGTATAACGTATAACGTATAACGTATAACGTATAACGTATAACGTATAACGTATATCGCATAACGTATAACGTATAACGTATAACGTATAACGTATAACGTATAACGTATAACGTATAACCTATAACGTATAACGTATAACGTATAACGTATAACGTATAACGTATAACGTATAACGTATAACGTATAACGTATAACGTATAACGTATAACGTATAACGTATAACGTATAACGTATAACGTATAACGTATAACGTATAACGTATAACGTATAACGTATAACGTATAACGTATAACGTATAACGTATAACGTATAACGTATAACGTATAACGTATAACGTATAACGTATAACGTATAGCGTATAACGTATAACGTATTACATATTACATATAACGTATAACGTACAACGTATAACGTACAACGTATAACGCATAACGTATAACGCATAACGTATAACGTATAACGTGTAACGTATAACGTATAGCGTATAACGTATAACGTATTACATATTACATATAACGTATAACGTACAACGTATAACGTATAACATATAACGTATAACGTATAACGTATAACGTATAACGTATAACGTATAACGTATAACGTATTACGTATAAACTATATCGTCTAACATATAACGCATAACGTATATCGTATAACGTATAAGGTATAACGTATAACGTATAACGTATAACGTATAACGTATTACATATTACATATAACGTATAACGTACAACGTATAACGTATAACATATAACGTCTAACGTTTAACGTATAACGTATAACGTATAACGTATAACGTATAACGTATAACGTATAACGTATAACGTATAACGTATAACGCATAACGTATAGCGTATAACGCATAACGTATACCGTATAACGTATAACGTATAACGTATAACGTATAACGTATTACATATTACGTATAACGTAAAACGTACGACGTATAACGTATAACATATAACGTCTAACGTTTAATGTATAACGTATAACGTATAACGTATAGCGTACAACGTATAACGTATAACGTATATCCGATAACGCATAACGTATAGCGTATAACGCATAACGTATACCGTATAACGTATAACGTATAACGTATAACGTATAACGTATAACGTATAACGTATAACGTATAACGTATAACGTATAACGTATAACGTATAACGTATAACGTATAACGTATAACGTATAACGTATAACGTATAACGTATAACGTATAACGTATAACGTATAACGTATAACGTATAACGTATAACGTATAACGTATAACGTATAACGTATAACGTATAACGTATAACGTATAACGTATAACGTATAACGTATAACGTATAACATATAACGTATAACGTATAACGCATAACGTATAACGCATAACGTATAACGCATAACGTGTAACGTATAACGTATAGCGTATAACGTATAACGTATTACATATTACATATAACGTATAACGTACAACGTATATCGTATAACATATAACGTATAACGTATAACGTATAACGTATAACGTATAACGTATAACGTATAACGTATAACGTATAACGTATAACGTATAACGTATAACGTATAACGTATAACGTATAACGTATAACGTATAACGTATAACGTATAACGTATAACGTATAACGTATAACGTATAACGTATAACGTATAACGTATAACGTATAACGCATAACGTATAACGCATAACGTATAACGTATAACGCATAACGTATAACGTATAACGTATAACGTATAACGTATAACGTATAACGTAAAACGTATAACGTATGACGTATAACGTATAACGTATAACGTATAACGTATAACGTATGACGTATAACGTATAACGTATAACGACTAACGTATTACGTATAAACTATATCGTCTAACATATAACGCATAACGTATATCGTATAACGTATAACATATAACGTATAACGTATAACGTATAACGTATAACGTACAACGTATAACGTATAACGTATAACGTATAACGTATGACGTATCACGTATAAGGTTTGACCTATAACGTATACCGTATAACGTATAACGTATAACGTATAACGTATAACGTATAACGTATAACGTGTAACGTATAACGTATAACGTATAACGTATAACGTATGACGTATCACGTATAAGGTTTGACCTATAACGTATACCGTATAACGTATAACGTATAACGTATAACGTATAACGTATAACGTATAACGTACAACGTATAACGTATAACGTATATCCTATAACGCATAACGTATATCCTATAACGCATAACGTATAGCGTGTAACGCATAACGTATAACGTATAACGTACAACGTATAACGTATAACGTATAACGTATAACGTATAACATATAACGTCTAACGGTTAATGTATAACGTATAACGTATAACGTATAGCGTACAACGTATAACGTATAACGTATACCCGATAACGCATAACGTATAGCGTATAACGCATAACGTATACCGTATAACGTATAACGTATAACGTATAACGTATAACGTATAACGTATAACGTATAACGTATAACGTATAACGTTTAATGTATAACGTATAACGTATAACGTATAGCGTACAACGTATAACGTATAACGTATATCCGATAACGCATAACGTATAGCGTATAACGCATAACGTATACCGTATAACGTATAACGTATAACGTATAACGTATAACGTATAACGTACAACGTATAACGTATAACGTATATCCTATAACGCATAACGTATATCCTATAACGCATAACGTATAACGTACAACGTATAACGTATAACATATAACGTCTAACGTTTAACGTATAACGTATAACGTATAACGTATAACGTATAACGTTTAACGTATAACGTGTAACGTATAACGTATAACGTATAACGTATAACGTATGACGTATCACGTATAAGGTTTGACCTATAACGTATACCGTATAACGTATAACGTATAACGTATAACGTATAACGTATAACGTATAACGTATAACGTATAACGTATAACGTATAACGTACAACGTATAACGTATAACGTATAACGTATAACGTATAACGTATAACGTATAACGTATAACGTATAACGTATAACGTATAACGTATAACGTATAACGTATAACGTATAACGTATAACGTATAACGTATAACGTATAACGTATAACGTATAACGTACAACGTATAACGTATAACGTATAACGTATAACGTATAACGTATAACGTATAACGTATAACGCATAACGTATACCGTATAACGTATAACGTATAACGTATAACGTATAACGTATAACGTATAACGTATAACGTATAACGTATAACGTATAACGTATAACGTATCACGTATAACGTATAACGTATAACGTATAACGTATAACGTATAACGTATAACGTACAACGTATAACGTATAACGTACAACGTATAACGTATAACGTATAACGTATAACGTATAACGTATAACGTATAACGTATAACGTATAACGTATAACGTATAACGTATAACGTATAACGTATAACGTATTACGTATAAACTATATCGTCTAACATATAACGCATAACGTATATCGTATAACGTATAACGTATAACGTATAACGTATAACGTATAACGTATAACGTATAACGTATTACATATTACATATAACGTATAACGTATAACGTATAACGTATAACGTATAACGTATAACGTATCACGTATAACGTATAACGTATAACGTATAACGTATAACGTATAACGTATAACGTATAACGTACAACGTATAACGTATAACGTATAACGTATAACGTATGACGTATCACGTATAAGGTTTGACCTATAACGTATACCGTATAACGCATAACGTATGACGTATAACGTATAACGTATAACGTATAACGTATAACGTATAACGTACAACGTATAACGTATAACGTATAACGTATAACGTATAACGTATTACACATAACGTATAACGTAAAACGTACGACGTATAACGTATAACATATAACGTCTAACGTTTAATGTATAACGTATAACGTATAACGTATAGCGTACAACGTATAACGTATAACGTATACCCGATAACGCATAACGTATAGCGTATAACGCATAACGTATACCGTATAACGTATAACGTATAACGTATAACGTATAACGTGTAACGTATAACGTATAACGTATAACGTATAACGTATGACGTATCACGTATAAGGTTCGACCTATAACGTATACCGTATAACGTATAACGTATAACGTATAACGTATAACGTATAACGTATAACGTATAACGTATAACGTATAACGTATAACGTATAACGTACAACGTATAACGTATAACGTATAACGTATAACGTATAACGTATAACGTATAACGTATAACGTATAACGTATAACGTATAACGTATAACGTATAACGTATAACGTATAACGTATAACGTATAACGTATAACGTATAACGTATAACGTATAACGTATAACGTATAACGTATAACGTATAACGTACAACGTATAACGTATAACGTATAACGTATAACGTATAACGTATAACGTATAACGCATAACGTATACCGTATAACGTATAACGTATAACGTATAACGTATAACGTATAACGTATAACGTATAACGTATAACGTATAACGTACAACGTATAACGTATAACGTATAACGCATAACGTATAGCGTGTAACGCATAACGTATACCCTATAACGTATAACGTATAACGTATAACGTATAACGTATAACGTATTACATATTACGTATAACGTAAAACGTACGACGTATAACGTATAACATATAACGTCTAACGTTTAATGTATAACGCATAACGTATAACGTATAGCGTACAACGTGTAACGTATTACGTATATCCGATAACGCATAACGTATAGCGTATAACGCATAACGTATACCGTATAACGTATAACGTATAACGTATAACGTATAACGTATAACGTATAACGTATAACGTATAACGTATAACGTATAACGTATAACGCATAACGCATAACATATAACGCATAACGTATAACGTATAACGTGTAACGTATAACGTATAGCGTATAACGTATAACGTATAACGTATAACGTATAACGTATAACGTACAACGTATAACGTATAACGTATAACGTATAACGTATAACGTATAACGTATAACGCATAACGTATACCGTATAACGTATAACGTATAACGTATAACGTATAACGTATAACGTATAACGTATAACGTATAACGTATAACGTACAACGTATAACGTATAACGTATAACGTATAACGTATAACGTATAACGTATAACGTATAACGTATAACGTATAACGTATCACGTATAACGTATAACGTATAACGTATAACGTATAACGTATAACGTATAACGTACAACGTATAACGTATAACGTACAACGTATAACGTACAACGTATAACGTATAACGTATAACGTATAACGTATAACGTATAACGTATAACGTATAACGTATAACGTATAACGTATAACGTATAACGTATTACGTATAAACTATATCGTCTAACATATAACGCATAACGTATATCGTATAACGTATAACGTATAACGTATAACGTATAACGTATAACGTATAACGTATTACATATTACATATAACGTATAACGTACAACGTATAACGTATAACATATAACGTCCAACGTTTAACGTATAACGTATAACGTACAACGTATAACGTATAACGTATAACGTATAACGTATAACGTATAACGTATAACGCATAACGTATACCGTATAACGTATAACGTATAACGTATAACGTATAACGTATAACGTATAACGTATAACGTATAACGTATAACGTACAACGTATAACGTATAACGTATAACGTATAACGTATAACGTATAACGTATAACGTATAACGTATAACGTATAACGTATAACGTATAACGTATAACGTATAACGTATAACGTATAACGTATAACGTATCACGTATAACGTATAACGTATAACGTATAACGTATAACGTATAACGTATAACGTATAACGTATAACGTATCACGTATAACGTATAACGTATAACGTATAACGTATAACGTATAACGTATAACGTACAACGTATAACGTATAACGTACAACGTATAACGTACAACGTATAACGTATAACGTATAACGTATAACGTATAACGTATAACGTATAACGTATAACGTATAACGTATAACGTATAACGTATAACGTATTACGTATAAACTATATCGTCTAACATATAACGCATAACGTATAGCGTATAACGCATAACGTATACCGTATAACGTATAACGTATAACGTATAACGTGTAACGTATAACGTATAACGTATAACGTATAACGTATGACGTATCACGTATAAGGTTTGACCTATAACGTATACCGTATAACGTATAACGTATAACGTATAACGTATAACGTATAACGTATAACGTATAACGTATAACGTATAACGTATAACGTATAACGTATAACGTACAACGTATAACGTATAACGTATAACGTATAACGTATAACGTATAACGTATAACGTATAACGTATAACGTATAACGTATAACGTATAACGTATAACGTATAACGTATAACGTATAACGTATAACGTATAACGTATAACGTATAACGTATAACGTATAACGTACAACGTATAACGTATAACGTATAACGTATAACGTATAACGTATAACGTATAACGCATAACGTATACCGTATAACGTATAACGTATAACGTATAACGTATAACGTATAACGTATAACGTATAACGTATAACGTATAACGTACAACGTATAACGTATAACGTATAACGTATAACGTATAACGTATAACGTATAACGTATAACGTATAACGTATAACGTATCACGTATAACGTATAACGTATAACGTATAACGTATAACGTATAACGTATAACGTACAACGTATAACGTATAACGTACAACGTATAACGTACAACGTATAACGTATAACGTATAACGTATAACGTATAACGTATAACGTATAACGTATAACGTATAACGTATAACGTATAACGTATAACGTATTACGTATAAACTATATCGTCTAACATATAACGCATAACGTATATCGTATAACGTATAACGTATAACGTATAACGTATAACGTATAACGTATAACGTATTACATATTACATATAACGTATAACGTACAACGTATAACGTATAACATATAACGTCCAACGTTTAACGTATAACGTATAACGTATAACGTATAACGTACAACGTATAACGTATAACGTATATCCTATAACGCATAACGTATATCCTATAACGCATAACGTATAGCGTGTAACGCATAACGTATACCCTATAACGTATAACGTATAACGTATAACGTATAACGTATAACGTATTACATATTACGTATAACGTAAAACGTACGACGTATAACGTATAACATATAACGTCTAACGTTTAATGTATAACGCATAACGTATAACGTATAACGTATAACGTATAACGTATAACGTATAACGTATAACGTATAACGTATAACGCATAACGCATAACATATAACGCATAACGTATAACGTATAACGTGTAACGTATAACGTATAGCGTATAACGTATAACGTATTACATATTACATATAACGTATAACGTACAACGTATAACGTATAACGTATATCGCATAACGTATAACGCATAACGTATAACGTATAACGTGTAACGTATAACGTATAGCGTATAACGTATAACGTATTACATATTACATATAACGTATAACGTACAACGTATAACGTATAACATATAACGTCTAACGTTTAACGTATAACGTATAACGTATAACGTATAACGCATAACGTATAACGTATAACGTGTAACGTATAACGTATAACGTATAACGTATAACGTATGACGTATCACGTATAAGGTTTGACCTATAACGTATACCGTATAACGAATAACGTATAACGTATAACGTATAACGTATAATATAACGTATAACGTATAACGTCCAACGTATAACGTATAACGTATAACGTATAACGTATAACGTATAACGTATAACGTATAACGTATAACGTATAACGTATAACGTATAACGTATCACGTATAACGTATAACGTATAACGTATAACGTATAACGTATAACGTATAACATATAACGTATAACGTATAACGTATAACGTATAACGTATAACGTATAACGTATAACGTATTACGTATAAACTATATCGTCTAACATATAACGCATAACGTATATCGTATAACGTATAAGGTATAACGTATAACGTATAACGTATAACGTATAACGTATTACATATTACATATAACGTATAACGTACAACGTATAACGTATAACATATAACGTCTAACGTTTAACGTATAACGTATAACGTATAACGTATAACGTACAACGTATAACGTATAACGTATATCTTATAACGCATAACGTATATCCTATAACGCATAACGTATAGCGTGTAACGCATAACGTATACCGTATAACGTATAACGTATAACGTATAACGTATAACGTATAACGTATTACATATTACGTATAACGTAAAACGTACGACGTATAACGTATAACTTATAACGTCTAACGTTTAATGTATAACGTATAACGTATAACGTATAGCGTACAACGTATAACGTATAACGTATATCCGATAACGCATAACGTATAGCGTATAACGCATAACGTATACCGTATAACGTATAACGTATAACGTATAACGTATAACGTATAACGTATAACGTATAACATATAACGTATAACGTATAGCGTACAACGTATAACGTATTACGTATATCCGATAACGCATAACGTATAGCGTATAACGCATAACGTATACCGTATAACGTATAACGTATAACGTATAACTTATAACGTATAACGTATAACGTATAACGTATAACGTATAACGTATAACGTATAACGTATAACGCATAACGCATAACATATAACGCATAACGTATAACGTATAACGTGTAACGTATAACGTATAGCGTATAACGTATAACGTATTACATATTACATATAACGTATAACGTACAACGTATAACGTATAACGTATAACGCATAACGTATAACGCATAACGTATAACGTATAACGTGTAACGTATAACGTATAGCGTATAACGTATAACGTATTACATATTACATATAACGTATAACGTACAACGTATAACGTATAACATATAACGTCTAACGTTTAACGTATAACGTATAACGTATAACGTATAACGTATAACGTATAACGTATAACGTATAACGTGTAACGTATAACGTATAACGTATAACGTATAACGTATGACGTATCACGTATAAGGTTTGACCTATAACGTATACCGTATAACGTATAACGTATAACGTATAACGTATAACGTATAACATATAACGTATAACGTATAACGTATAACATATAACGTATAACGTATAACGTATAACGTATAACGTATAACGTATAACGTATAAAGTATAACGTATAACGTATAACGTATAACGTATAACGTATAACGTATAACGTATAACGTATAACGTATAACGTATAACGTATAACGTATAACGTATAACGTATAACGTATAACGTATAACGTATAACGTATAACGTATAACGTATAAGGTATAACGTATAACGTATAACGTATAACGTATAACGTATAACGTATAGTGTATAACGTATAACGTATAACGTATAACGTATAACGTATAACGTATAACGTATATCGCATAACGTATAACGTATAACGTATAACGTATAACGTATAACGTATAACGTATAACGTATAACCTATAACGTATAACGTATAACGTATAACGTATAACGTATAACGTATAACGTATAACGTATAACGTATAACGTATAACGTATAACGTATAACGTATAACGTATAACGTATAACGTATAACGTATAACGTATAACGTATAACGTATAACGTATAACGTATAACGTATAACGTATAACGTATAACGTATAACGTATAACGTATAACGTATAACGTATAACGTATAACGTATAACGTATAACGTATAGCGTATAACGTATAACGTATTACATATTACATATAACGTATAACGTACAACGTATAACGTACAACGTATAACGCATAACGTATAACGCATAACGTATAACGTATAACGTGTAACGTATAACGTATAGCGTATAACGTATAACGTATTACATATTACATATAACGTATAACGTACAACGTATAACGTATAACGTATAACGTATTACGTATAAACTATATCGTCTAACATATAACGCATAACGTATATCGTATAACGTATAACGTATAACGTATAACGTATAACGTATAACGTATAACGTATAACGTATTACATATTACATATAACGTATAACGTACAACGAATAACGTATAACATATAACGTCTAACGTTTAACGTATAACGTATAACGTATAACGTATAACGTACAACGTATAACGTATAACGTATATCCTATAACGCATAACGTATATCCTATAACGCATAACGTATAGCGTATAACGCATAACGTATACCGTATAACGTATAACGTATAACGTATAACGTATAACGTATTACATATTACGTATAACGTAAAACGTACGACGTATAACGTATAACATATAACGTCTAACGTTTAATGTATAACGTATAACGTATAACGTATAGCGTACAACGTATAACGTATAACGTATATCCGATAACGCATAACGTATAGCGTATAACGCATAACGTATACCGTATAACGTATAACGTATAACGTATAACGTATAACGTATAACGTATAACGTATAACGTATAACGTATAGCGTATAACGTATAACGTATTACATATTACATATAACGTATAACGTACAACGTATAACGTACAACGTATAACGCATAACGTATAACGCATAACGTATAACGTATAACGTATAACGTATAACGTATGACGTATCACGTATAAGGTTTGACCTATAACGTATACCGTATAACGTATAACGTATAACGTATAACGTATAACGTATAACATATAACGTATAACGTATAACGTATAACATATAACGTATAACGTATAACGTATAACGTATAACGTATAACGTATAACGTATAAAGTATAACGTATAACGTATAACGTATAACGTATAACGTATAACGTATAACGTATAACGTATAACGTATAACGTATAACGTATAACGTATAACGTATAACGTATAACGTATAACGTATAACGTATAACGTATAACGTATAACGTATAACGTATAACGTATAACGTATAACGTATAACGTATAACGTATAACGTATAGTGTATAACGTATAACGTATAACGTATAACGTATAACGTATAACGTATAACGTATATCGCATAACGTATAACGTATAAAGTATAACGTATAACGTATAACGTATAACGTATAACGTATAACCTATAACGTATAACGTATAACGTATAACGTATAACGTATAACGTATAACGTATAACGTATAACGTATAACGTATAACGTATAACGTATAACGTATAACGTATAACGTATAACGTATAACGTATAACGTATAACGTATAACGTATAACGTATAACGTATAACGTATAACGTATAACGTATAACGTATAACGTATAACGTATAACGTATAACGTATAACGTATAACGTATAACGTATAACGTATAGCGTATAACGTATAACGTATTACATATTACATATAACGTATAACGTACAACGTATAACGTACAACGTATAACGCATAACGTATAACGCATAACGTATAACGTATAACGTGTAACGTATAACGTATAGCGTATAACGTATAACGTATTACATATTACATATAACGTATAACGTACAACGTATAACGTATAACGTATAACGTATTACGTATAAACTATATCGTCTAACATATAACGCATAACGTATATCGTATAACGTATAACGTATAACGTATAACGTATAACGTATAACGTATAACGTATAACGTATTACATATTACATATAACGTATAACGTACAACGAATAACGTATAACATATAACGTCTAACGTTTAACGTATAACGTATAACGTATAACGTATAACGTACAACGTATAACGTATAACGTATATCCTATAACGCATAACGTATATCCTATAACGCATAACGTATAGCGTATAACGCATAACGTATACCGTATAACGTATAACGTATAACGTATAACGTATAACGTATTACATATTACGTATAACGTAAAACGTACGACGTATAACGTATAACATATAACGTCTAACGTTTAATGTATAACGTATAACGTATAACGTATAGCGTACAACGTATAACGTATAACGTATATCCGATAACGCATAACGTATAGCGTATAACGCATAACGTATACCGTATAACGTATAACGTATAACGTATAACGTATAACGTATAACGTATAACGTATAACGTATAACGTATAACGTATAACGTATAACGTATAACGTATAACGTATAACGTATAACGTATAACGTATAACGTATAACGTATAACGTATAACGTATAACGTATAACGTATAACGTATAACGTATAACGTATAACGTATAACGTATAACGTATAACGTATAACGTATAACGTATAACGTATAACGTATAACGTATAACGTATAACATATAACGTATAACGTATAACGCATAACGTATAACGCATAACGTATAACGCATAACGTGTAACGTATAACGTATAGCGTATAACGTATAACGTATTACATATTACATATAACGTATAACGTACAACGTATATCGTATAACATATAACGTATAACGTATAACGTATAACGTATAACGTATAACGTATAACGTATAACGTATAACGTATAACGTATAACGTATAACGTATAACGTATAACGTATAACGTATAACGTATAACGTATAACGTATAACGTATAACGTATATCGTATAACGTATAACGTATAACGTATAACGTATAACGTATAACGTATAACGCATAACGTATAACGCATAACGTATAACGTATAACGCATAACGTATAACGTATAACGTATAACGTATAACGTATAACGTATAACGTAAAACGTATAACGTATGACGTATAACGTATAACGTATAACGTATAACGTATGACGTATAACGTATAACGTATAACGACTAACGTATTACGTATAAACAATATCGTCTAACATATAACGCATAACGTATATCGTATAACGTATAACGTATAACGTATAACGTATAACGTATAACGTACAACGTATAACGTATAACGTATATCCTATAACGCATAACGTATATCCTATAACGCATAACGTATAGCGTATAACGCATAACGTATACCGTATAACGTATAACGTATAACGTATAACGTATAACGTATTACATATTACGTATAACGTAAAACGTACGACGTATAACGTATAACATATAACGTCTAACGTTTAATGTATAACGTATAACGTATAACGTATAGCGTACAACGTATAACGTATAACGTATATCCGATAACGCATAACGTATAGCGTATAACGCATAACGTATACCGTATAACGTATAACGTATAACGTATAACGTATAACGTATAACGTATAACGTATAACGTATAACGTATAACGTATTACGTATAACGTATAACGTATAACGTATAACGTATAACGTATAACGTATAACGTATAACGTATAACGTATAACGTATAACGTATAACGTATAACGTATAACGTATAACATATAACGTATAACGTATAACGCATAACGTATAACGCATAACGTATAACGCATAACGTGTAACGTATAACGTATAGCGTATAACGTATAACGTATTACATATTACATATAACGTATAACGTACAACGTATATCGTATAACATATAACGTATAACGTATAACGTATAACGTATAACGTATAACGTATAACGTATAACGTATAACGTATAACGTATAACGTATAACGTATAACGTATAACGTATAACGTATAACGTATAACGTATAACGTATAAGGTATAACGTATAACGTATAGCGTATAACGTATAACGTATTACATATTACATATAACGTATAACGTACAACGTATAACGTACAACGTATAACGCATAACGTATAACGCATAACGTATAACGTATAACGTGTAACGTATAACGTATAGCGTATAACGTATAACGTATTACATATTACATATAACGTATAACGTACAACGTATAACGTATAACGTATAACGTATTACGTATAAACTATATCGTCTAACATATAACGCATAACGTATATCGTATAACGTATAACGTATAACGTATAACGTATAACGTATAACGTATAACGTATAACGTATTACATATTACATATAACGTATAACGTACAACGAATAAAGTATAACATATAACGTCTAACGTTTAACGTATAACGTATAACGTATAACGTATAACGTATAACGTACAACGTATAACGTATAACGTATATCCTATAACGCATAACGTATATCCTATAACGCATAACGTATAGCGTATAACGCATAACGTATACCGTATAACGTATAACGTATAACGTATAACGTATAACGTATTACATATTACGTATAACGTAAAACGTACGACGTATAACGTATAACATATAACGTCTAAAGTTTAATGTATAACGTATAACGTATAACGTATAGCGTACAACGTATAACGTATAACGTATATCCGATAACGCATAACGTATAGCGTATAACGCATAACGTATACCGTATAACGTATAACGTATAACGTATAACGTATAACGTATAACGTATAACGTATAACGTATAACGTATAACGTATAACGTATAACGTATAACGTATAACGTATAACGTATAACGTATAACGTATAACGTATAACGTATAACGTATAACGTATATCGTATAACGTATAACGTATAACGTATAACGTATAACGTATAACATATAACGTATAACGTATAACGCATAACGTATAACGCATAACGTATAACGCATAACGTGTAACGTATAACGTATAGCGTATAACGTATAACGTATTACATATTACATATAACGTATAACGCATAACGTGTAACGTATAACGTATAACGTATAACGTATAACGTATAACGTAAAACGTATAACGTATAACGTATAACGTATAACGTATAACGTATAACGTATAACGTATAACGTATAACGTATAACGTATAACGTATAACGTATAACGTATAACGTAAAACGTATAACGTAAAACGTATAACGTATAACGTATAACGTATAACGTATAACGAATAACGTATTACGTATAAACTATATCGTCTAACATATAACGAATAACGTATATCGTATAACGTATAACGTATAACGTATAACGTATAACGTATAACGTATAACGTATAACGTATAACGTAAAACGTATAACGTATAACGTATAACGTATAACGTATAACGCATAACGTATAACGTATAACGTATAACGTATAACGTAAAACGTATAACGTAAAACGTATAACGTATAACGTATAACGTATAACGTATAACGTATAACGTATAACGTATAACGTATAACGTATAACGTATAACGTATAACGTATAACGTATAACGTATAACGTATCACGTATAACGTAAAACGTATAACGTATAACGTATAACGTAAAACGTATAACGTATAACGTATAACGTATAACGTATAACGCATAACGTATAACGTATAACGTATAACGTATAACGTATAACGTATAACGTAAAACGTATAACGTATAACGTAAAACGTATAACGTATAACGTATAACGTATAACGTATAACGTATTACATATTACGTATAACGTAAAACGTACGACGTATAACGTATAACACATAACGTCTAACGTTTAATGTATAACGTATAACGTATAACGTATAGCGTACAACGTATAACGTATAACGTATATCCGATAACGCATAACGTATAGCGTATAACGCATAACGTATACCGTATAACGTATAACGTATAACGTATAACGTATAACGTATAACGTATAACGTATAACGTATAACGTATAACGTATAACGTATAACGTATAACGTATAACGTATAACGTATAACGTATAACGTATAACGTATAACGTATAACGTACAACGTATAACGTATAACGTATATCCTATAACGCATAACGTATATCCTATAACGCATAACGTATAGCGTGTAACGCATAACGTATACCGTATAACGTATAACGTATAACGTATAACGTATAACGTATAACGTATTACATATTACGTATAACGTAAAACGTACGACGTATAACGTATAACACATAACGTCTAACGTTTAATGTATAACGTATAACGTATAACGTATAGCGTACAACGTATAACGTATAACGTATATCCGATAACGCATAACGTATAGCGTATAACGCATAACGTATACCGTATAACGTATAACGTATAACGTATAACGTATAACGTATAACGTATAACGTATAACGTATAACGTATAACGTATAGCGTACAACGTATAACGTATTACGTATATCCGATAACGCATAACGTATAGCGTATAACGCATAACGTATACCGTATAACGTATAACGTATAACGTATAACGTATAACGTATAACGTATAACGTATAACGTATAACGTATAACGTATAACGTATAACGTATAACGTATAACGTATAACGCATAACGCATAACATATAACGCATAACGTATAACGTATAACGTGTAACGTATAACGTATAGCGTATAACGTATAACGTATTACATATTACATATAACGTATAACGTACAACGTATAACGTATAACGTATAACGTATAACGTATAACGTATAACGTATAACGTACAACGTATAACGTATAACATATAACGTCTAACGTTTAACGTATACCGTATAACGTATAACGTATAACGTATAACGTATAACGTATAACGTGTAACGTATAACGTATAACGTATAACGTATAACGTATGACGTATCACGTATAAGGTTTGACCTATAACGTATACCGTATAACGTATAACGTATAACGTATAACGTATAACGTATAACGTATAACGTATAACGTATAACGTATAACGTATAACGTATAACGTATAACGTATAACGTATAACGTATAACGTATAACGTATAACGTATAGCGTATAACGTATAACGTATTACATATTACATATAACGTATAACGTACAACGTATAACGTACAACGTATAACGCATAACGTATAACGCATAACGTATAACGTATAACGTGTAACGTATAACGTATAGCGTATAACGTATAACGTATTACATATTACATATAACGTATAACGTACAACGTATAACGTATAACGTATAACGTATTACGTATAAACTATATCGTCTAACATATAACGCATAACGTATATCGTATAACGTATAACGTATAACGTATAACGTATAACGTATAACGTATAACGTATAACGTATTACATATTACATATAACGTATAACGTACAACGAATAACGTATAACATATAACGTCTAACGTTTAACGTATAACGTATAACGTATAACGTATAACGTACAACGTATAACGTATAACGTATATCCTATAACGCATAACGTATATCCTATAACGCATAACGTATAGCGTATAACGCATAACGTATACCGTATAACGTATAACGTATAACGTATAACGTATAACGTATTACATATTACGTATAACGTAAAACGTACGACGTATAACGTATAACATATAACGTCTAACGTTTAATGTATAACGTATAACGTATAACGTATAGCGTACAACGTATAACGTATAACGTATATCCGATAACGCATAACGTATAGCGTATAACGCATAACGTATACCGTATAACGTATAACGTATAACGTATAACGTATAACGTATAACGTATAACGTATAACGTATAACGTATAACGTATAACGTATAACGTATAACGTATAACGTATAACGTATAACGTATAACGTATAACGTATAACGTATAACGTATAACGTATAACGTATAACGTATAACGTATAACGTATAACGTATAACGTATAACGTATAACGTATAACGTATAACGTATAACGTATAACGTATAACGTATAACGTATAACATATAACGTATAACGTATAACGCATAACGTATAACGCATAACGTATAACGCATAACGTGTAACGTATAACGTATAGCGTATAACGTATAACGTATTACATATTACATATAACGTATAACGTACAACGTATATCGTATAACATATAACGTATAACGTATAACGTATAACGTATAACGTATAACGTATAACGTATAACGTATAACGTATAACGTATAACGTATAACGTATAACGTATAACGTATAACGTATAACGTATAACGTATAACGTATAACGTATAACGTATATCGTATAACGTATAACGTATAACGTATAACGTATA
Source organism: Ptiloglossa arizonensis (assembly GCF_051014685.1). Classification (NCBI taxonomy): domain Eukaryota; kingdom Metazoa; phylum Arthropoda; class Insecta; order Hymenoptera; family Colletidae; genus Ptiloglossa; species Ptiloglossa arizonensis. Next base: position 718,618 of record NW_027478613.1, on the reverse strand, counting down.
ACGTATAACGTATAACGCATAACGTATAACGCATAACGTATAACGTATAACGCATAACGTATAACGTATAACGTATAACGTATAACGTATAACGTATAACGTAAAACGTATAACGTATGACGTATAACGTATAACGTATAACGTATAACGTATGACGTATAACGTATAACGTATAACGACTAACGTATTACGTATAAACAATATCGTCTAACATATAACGCATAACGTATATCGTATAACGTATAACGTATAACGTATAACGTATAACGTATAACGTACAACGTATAACGTATAACGTATATCCTATAACGCATAACGTATATCCTATAACGCATAACGTATAGCGTATAACGCATAACGTATACCGTATAACGTATAACGTATAACGTATAACGTATAACGTATTACATATTACGTATAACGTAAAACGTACGACGTATAACGTATAACATATAACGTCTAACGTTTAATGTATAACGTATAACGTATAACGTATAGCGTACAACGTATAACGTATAACGTATATCCGATAACGCATAACGTATAGCGTATAACGCATAACGTATACCGTATAACGTATAACGTATAACGTATAACGTATAACGTATAACGTATAACGTATAACGTATAACGTATAACGTATTACGTATAACGTATAACGTATAACGTATAACGTATAACGTATAACGTATAACGTATAACGTATAACGTATAACGTATAACGTATAACGTATAACGTATAACGTATAACATATAACGTATAACGTATAACGCATAACGTATAACGCATAACGTATAACGTATAACGTATAACGTATAACGTATAAGGTATAACGTATAACGTATAGCGTATAACGTATAACGTATTACATATTACATATAACGTATAACGTACAACGTATAACGTACAACGTATAACGCATAACGTATAACGCATAACGTATAACGTATAACGTGTAACGTATAACGTATAGCGTATAACGTATAACGTATTACATATTACATATAACGTATAACGTACAACGTATAACGTATAACGTATAACGTATTACGTATAAACTATATCGTCTAACATATAACGCATAACGTATATCGTATAACGTATAACGTATAACGTATAACGTATAACGTATAACGTATAACGTATAACGTATTACATATTACATATAACGTATAACGTACAACGAATAAAGTATAACATATAACGTCTAACGTTTAACGTATAACGTATAACGTATAACGTATAACGTATAACGTACAACGTATAACGTATAACGTATATCCTATAACGCATAACGTATATCCTATAACGCATAACGTATAGCGTATAACGCATAACGTATACCGTATAACGTATAACGTATAACGTATAACGTATAACGTATTACATATTACGTATAACGTAAAACGTACGACGTATAACGTATAACATATAACGTCTAAAGTTTAATGTATAACGTATAACGTATAACGTATAGCGTACAACGTATAACGTATAACGTATATCCGATAACGCATAACGTATAGCGTATAACGCATAACGTATACCGTATAACGTATAACGTATAACGTATAACGTATAACGTATAACGTATAACGTATAACGTATAACGTATAACGTATAACGTATAACGTATAACGTATAACGTATAACGTATAACGTATAACGTATAACGTATAACGTATAACGTATAACGTATATCGTATAACGTATAACGTATAACGTATAACGTATAACGTATAACATATAACGTATAACGTATAACGCATAACGTATAACGCATAACGTATAACGCATAACGTGTAACGTATAACGTATAGCGTATAACGTATAACGTATTACATATTACATATAACGTATAACGCATAACGTGTAACGTATAACGTATAACGTATAACGTATAACGTATAACGTAAAACGTATAACGTATAACGTATAACGTATAACGTATAACGTATAACGTATAACGTATAACGTATAACGTATAACGTATAACGTATAACGTATAACGTATAACGTAAAACGTATAACGTAAAACGTATAACGTATAACGTATAACGTATAACGTATAACGAATAACGTATTACGTATAAACTATATCGTCTAACATATAACGAATAACGTATATCGTATAACGTATAACGTATAACGTATAACGTATAACGTATAACGTATAACGTATAACGTATAACGTAAAACGTATAACGTATAACGTATAACGTATAACGTATAACGCATAACGTATAACGTATAACGTATAACGTATAACGTAAAACGTATAACGTAAAACGTATAACGTATAACGTATAACGTATAACGTATAACGTATAACGTATAACGTATAACGTATAACGTATAACGTATAACGTATAACGTATAACGTATAACGTATAACGTATCACGTATAACGTAAAACGTATAACGTATAACGTATAACGTAAAACGTATAACGTATAACGTATAACGTATAACGTATAACGCATAACGTATAACGTATAACGTATAACGTATAACGTATAACGTATAACGTAAAACGTATAACGTATAACGTAAAACGTATAACGTATAACGTATAACGTATAACGTATAACGTATTACATATTACGTATAACGTAAAACGTACGACGTATAACGTATAACACATAACGTCTAACGTTTAATGTATAACGTATAACGTATAACGTATAGCGTACAACGTATAACGTATAACGTATATCCGATAACGCATAACGTATAGCGTATAACGCATAACGTATACCGTATAACGTATAACGTATAACGTATAACGTATAACGTATAACGTATAACGTATAACGTATAACGTATAACGTATAACGTATAACGTATAACGTATAACGTATAACGTATAACGTATAACGTATAACGTATAACGTATAACGTACAACGTATAACGTATAACGTATATCCTATAACGCATAACGTATATCCTATAACGCATAACGTATAGCGTGTAACGCATAACGTATACCGTATAACGTATAACGTATAACGTATAACGTATAACGTATAACGTATTACATATTACGTATAACGTAAAACGTACGACGTATAACGTATAACACATAACGTCTAACGTTTAATGTATAACGTATAACGTATAACGTATAGCGTACAACGTATAACGTATAACGTATATCCGATAACGCATAACGTATAGCGTATAACGCATAACGTATACCGTATAACGTATAACGTATAACGTATAACGTATAACGTATAACGTATAACGTATAACGTATAACGTATAACGTATAGCGTACAACGTATAACGTATTACGTATATCCGATAACGCATAACGTATAGCGTATAACGCATAACGTATACCGTATAACGTATAACGTATAACGTATAACGTATAACGTATAACGTATAACGTATAACGTATAACGTATAACGTATAACGTATAACGTATAACGTATAACGTATAACGCATAACGCATAACATATAACGCATAACGTATAACGTATAACGTGTAACGTATAACGTATAGCGTATAACGTATAACGTATTACATATTACATATAACGTATAACGTACAACGTATAACGTATAACGTATAACGTATAACGTATAACGTATAACGTATAACGTACAACGTATAACGTATAACATATAACGTCTAACGTTTAACGTATACCGTATAACGTATAACGTATAACGTATAACGTATAACGTATAACGTGTAACGTATAACGTATAACGTATAACGTATAACGTATGACGTATCACGTATAAGGTTTGACCTATAACGTATACCGTATAACGTATAACGTATAACGTATAACGTATAACGTATAACGTATAACGTATAACGTATAACGTATAACGTATAACGTATAACGTATAACGTATAACGTATAACGTATAACGTATAACGTATAACGTATAACGTATAACGTATAACGTATAACGTATAACGTATAACGTATAACGTATAACGTATAACGTATAACGTATAACGTATAACGTATAACGTATAACGTATAACGTATAACGTATAACGTATAACGTATAACGTATAACGTATAACGTATAACGTATAACGTATAACGTATAACGTATAACGTATAACGTATAACGTATTACGTATAACGTATAACGTATAACGTATAACGTATCACGTATAACGTATAACGTATAACGTATAACGTATAACGTATAACGTATAACGTATAACGTATAACGTATAACGTATAACGTATAACGTATAACGTATAACGTATAACGTATAACGTATAACGTATAACGTATAGCGTATAACGTATAACGTATTACATATTACATATAACGTATAACGTACAACGTATAACGTACAACGTATAACGCATAACGTATAACGCATAACGTATAACGTATAACGTATAACGTGTAACGTATAACGTATAGCGTATAACGTATAACGTATTACATATTACATATAACGTATAACGTACAACGTATAACGTATAACGTATAACGTATTACGTATAAATTATATCGTCTAACATATAACGCATAACGTATATCGTATAACGTATAACGTATAACGTATAACGTATAACGTATAACGTATAACGTATAACGTATAACGTATTACATATTACATATAACGTATAACGTACAACGAATAACGTATAACATATAACGTCTAACGTTTAACGTATAACGTATAACGTATAACGTATAACGTATAACGTACAACGTATAACGTATAACGTATATCCTATAACGCATAACGTATATCCTACAACGCATAACGTATAGCGTATAACGCATAACGTATACCGTATAACGTATAACGTATAACGTATAACGTATAACGTATTACATATTACGTATAACGTAAAACGTACGACGTATAACGTATAACATATAACGTCTAACGTTTAATGTATAACGTATAACGTATAACGTATAACGTATAACGTATAACGTATAACGTATAATGTATAACGTATAACGTATAACGTATAACGTATAACGTATAACGTATAACGTACAACGTAAATCGTATAACATATAACGTATAACGTATAACGTATAACGTATAACGTATAACGTATAACGTATAACGTATAACGTATAACGTATAACGTATAACGTATAACGTATAACGTATAACGTATAACGTATAACGTATAACGTATAACGTATAACGTATAACGTATAACGAATAACGTATAACGTATAACGTATAACGCATAACGTATAACGCATAACGTATAACGTATAACGCATAACGCATAACGTATAACGTATAACGTATAACGTATAACGTATAACGTAAAACGTATAACGTATAACGTATAACGTATAACGTATAACGTATAACGTATAACGTATAACGTATAACGTATAACGTATAACGTATAACGTATAACGTATAACGTATAACGTATAACGTATAACGTATAACGTATAACGTATAACGTATAACGTATAACGTATAACGTATAACGTATAACGTATAACGTATAACGTATAACGTATAACGTATAACGTATAACGTATAACGTATAACGTATAACGTATAACGTATAACGTATAACGTATCACGTATAACGTATAACGTATAACGTATAACGTATAACGTATAACGTATAACGTATAACGTATAACGTATAACGTATAACGCATAACGTATAACGTGTAACGTGTAACGTATAACGTATAACGTATAACGTACAACGTATAACGTACAACGTATATCCTATAACGTATAACGTATCACGTATAACGTATATCGTATAACGTATAACGTATAACGTATAACGTATATCGTATAACGTATAACGTATAACGTATAACGTATAACGTATAACGTATAACGTATAACATATAACATGTAACGTATAACGTATAACGTATAACATATAACGTATAACGTATAACGTATAACGTATAACGAATAACGTATTACGTATAAACTATATCGTCTAACATATAACGCATAACGTATATCGTATAACGTATAACGTATAACGAATAACGTATAACGTATAACGTATAACGTATAACGTATAACGTATAACGTAAAACGTATAACGTATAACGTATAACGTATAACGTATAACGCATAACGTATAACGTATAACGTATAACGTATAACGTATAACGTATAACGTAAAACGTATAACGTATAACGTATAACGTATAACGTATAACGTATAACGTATAACGTATAACGTATAACGTATAACGTATAACGTATAACGTATAACGTATAACGTATAACGTATAACGTGTAACGTATAACGTGTAACGTGTAACGTCTAACGTATAACGTATAACGTATAACGTATAACGTATAACGTATAACGTATAACGTATAACGTATAACGTATAACGAATAACGTATTACGTATAAACTATATCGTCTAACATATAACGAATAACGTATATCGTATAACGTATAACGTATAACGTATAACGTATAACGTATAACGTATAACGTATAACGTAAAACGTATAACGTATAACGTATAACGTATAACGTATAACGCATAACGTATAACGTATAACGTATAACGTATAACGTATAACGTATAACGTAAAACGTATAACGTATAACGTATAACGTATAACGTATAACGTATAACGTATAACGTATAACGTATAACGTATAACGTATAACGTATAACGTATAACGTATAACGTATAACGTATAACGTATAACGTATAACGTATAACGTATAACGTATAACGTATAACGTATAACGTATCACGTATAACGTATAACGTATAACGTATAACGTATAACGTATAACGTATAACGTATAACGTATAACGTATAACGTATAACGTATAACGTATAACGTATAACGCATAACGTATAACGTATAACGTGTAACGTATAACGTATAACGTATAACGTACAACGTATAACGTACAACGTATATCCTATAACGTATAACGTATCACGTATAACGTATATCGTATAACGTATAACGTATAACGTATAACGTATATCGTATAACGTATAACGTATAACGTATAACGTATAACGTATAACGTATAACGTATAACATATAACATGTAACGTATAACGTATAACGTATAACATATAACGTATAACGTATAACGTATAACGTATAACGAATAACGTATTACGTATAAACTATATCGTCTAACATATAACGCATAACGTATATCGTATAACGTATAACGTATAACGAATAACGTATAACGTATAACGTATAACGTATAACGTATAACGTATAACGTAAAACGTATAACGTATAACGTATAACGTATAACGTATAACGCATAACGTATAACGTATAACGTATAACGTATAACGTATAACGTATAACGTAAAACGTATAACGTATAACGTATAACGTATAACGTATAACGTATAACGTATAACGTATAACGTATAACGTATAACGTATAACGTATAACGTATAACGTATAACGTATAACGTATAACGTGTAACGTATAACGTGTAACGTGTAACGTCTAACGTATAACGTATAACGTATAACGTATAACGTATAACGTATAACGTATAACGTATAACGTATAACGTATAACGTATAACGAATAACGTATTACGTATAAACTATATCGTCTAACATATAACGAATAACGTATATCGTATAACGTATAACGTATAACGTATAACGTATAACGTATAACGTATAACGTATAACGTAAAACGTATAACGTATAACGTATAACGTATAACGTATAACGCATAACGTATAACGTATAACGTATAACGTATAACGTATAACGTATAACGTAAAACGTATAACGTATAACGTATAACGTATAACGTATAACGTATAACGTATAACGTATAACGTATAACGTATAACGTATAACGTATAACGTATAACGTATAACGTATAACGTATAACGTATAACGTATAACGTATAACGTGTAACGTATAACGTGTAACGTGTAACGTCTAACGTATAACGTATAACGTATAACGTATAACGTATAACGTATAACGTATAACGTATAACGTATAACGTATAACGTATGACGTATCACGTATAAGGTTTGACCTATAACGTATACCGTATAACGTATAACGTATAACGTATAACGTATAACGTATAACGTATAACGTATAACGTACAACGTATAACGTATAACGTATAACGTATAACGTATAACGTATAACGTATAACGTATAACGTATAACGTATAACGTATCACGTATAACGTATAACGTATAACGTATAACGTACAACGTATAACGTATAACGTATAACGTATAGCGTACAACGTATAACGTATTACGTATATCCGATAACGCATAACGTATAGCGTATAACGCATAACGTATACCGTATAACGTATAACGTATAACGCATAACGCATAACATATAACGCATAACGTATAACGTATAACGTGTAACGTATAACGTATAGCGTATAACGTATAACGTATTACATATTACATATAACGTATAACGTACAACGTATAACGTATAACGTATAACGCATAACGTATAACGCATAACGTATAACGTATAACGTGTAACGTATAACGTATAGCGTATAACGTATAACGTATTACATATTACATATAACGTATAACGTACAACGTATAACGTATAACATATAACGTCTAACGTTTAACGTATAACGTATAACGTATAACGTATAACGTATAACGTATAACGTATAACGTGTAACGTATAACGTATAACGTATAACGTATAACGTATGACGTATCACGTATAAGGTTTGACCTATAACGTATACCGTATAACGTATAACGTTTAACGTATAACGTATAACGTATAACGTATAACGTATAACGTATAACGTACAACGTATAACGTATAACGTATAACGTATAACGTATCACGTATAACGTATAACGTATAACGTATAACGTATAACGTATAACGTATAACGTATAACGTATAACGTACAACGTATAACGTATAACGTATAACGTATAACGTATAACGTATAACGTATAACGTATAACGTATAACGTATAACGTATAACGTATAACGTATCACGTATAACGTATAACGTATAACGTATAACGTATAACGTATAACGTATAACGTATAACATATAACGTATAACGTATAACGTATAACATATAACGTATAACGTATAACGTATAACGTATTACGTATAAACTATATCGTCTAACATATAACGCATAACGTATATCGTATAACGTATAACATATAACGTATAACGTATAACGTATAACGTATAACGTATTACATATTACATATAACGTATAACGTACAACGTATAACGTATAACATATAACGTCTAACGTTTAACGTATAACGTATAACGTATAACGTATAACGTATAACGTACAACGTATAACGTATAACGTATAACGTATGACGTATCACGTATAACGTATAACGCATAACGTATAACGTATAACGTGTAACGTATAACGTATAGCGTATAACGTATAACGTATTACATATTACATATAACGTATAACGTGCAACGTATAACGTATAACGCATAACGCATAACGTATAACGCATAACGTATAACGTATAACGTGTAACGTATAACGTATAGCGTATAACGTATAACGTATTACATATTACATATAACGTATAACGTACAACGTATAACGTATAACATATAACGTCTAACGTTTAACGTATAACGTATAACGTATAACGTATAACGTATAACGTACAACGTATAACGTATAACGTATAACGTATGACGTATCACGTATAACATATAACGTATAACGTACAACGTATAACGTATAACGTATAACGTATAACGTATCACGTATAACGTATAACGTATAACGTATAACGTATAACGTATAACGTATAACGTATAACGTATAACGTACAACGTATAACGTATAACGTATAACGTATAACGTATAACGTATAACGTATAACGTATAACGTATAACGTATGACGTATCACGTATAAGGTTTGACCTATAACGTATACCGTATAACGTATAACGTTTAACGTATAACGTATAACGTATAACGTATAACGTATAACGTATAACGTACAACGTATAACGTAAAGCGTATAACGTATAACGTATAACGTATAACGTATAACGTACAACGTATAACGTATAACGTATAACGTATAACGTATCACGTATAACGTATAACGTATAACGTATAACGTATAACGTATAACGTATAACGTATAACGTATAACGTACAACGTATAACGTATAACGTATAACGTATAACGTATAACGTATAACGTATAACGTATAACGTATAACGTATAACGTTAACGTATAACGTACAACGTATAACGTATAACATATAACGTCTAACGTTTAATGTATAACGTATAACGTATAACGTATAGCGTACAACGTATAACGTATAACGTTAATCCGATAACGCATAACGTATAGCGTATAACGCATAACGTATACCGTATAACGTATAACGTATAACGTATAACGTATAACGTATAACGTATAACGTATAACGTATAACGTATAACGTATAGCGTACAACGTATAACGTATTACGTATATCCGATAACGCATAACGTATAGCGTATAACGCATAGCGTATACCGTATAACGTATAACGTATAACGTATAACGTATAACGTATAACGTATAACGTATAACGTATAACGTATAACGTATAACGTATAACGCATAACGCATAACATATAACGCATAACGTATAACGTATAACGTGTAACGTATAACGTATAGCGTATAACGTATAACGTATTACATATTACATATAACGTATAACGTGCAACGTATAACGTATAACGCATAACGCATAACGTATAACGCATAACGTATAACGTATAACGTGTAACGTATAACGTATAGCGTATAACGTATAACGTATTACATATTACATATAACGTATAACGTACAACGTATAACGTATAACATATAACGTCTAACGTTTAACGTATAACGTATAACGTATAACGTATAACGTATAACGTATAACGTATAACGTATAACGTGTAACGTATAACGTATAACGTATAACGTATAACGTATGACGTATCACGTATAAGGTTTGACCTATAACGTATACCGTATAACGTATAACGTATAACGTATAACGTATAACGTATAACGTATAACGTATAACGTATAACGTATAACGTATAACGTACAACGTATAACGTATAACGTATAACGTATAACGTATAACGTATAACGTATAACGTATAACGTATAACGTATAACGTATAACGTATAACGTATCACGTATAACGTATAACGTATAACGTATAACGTATAACGTATAACGTATAACGTATAACGTATAACGTACAACGTATAACGTATAACGTATAACGTATAACGTATAACGTATAACGTATAACGTATAACGTATAACGTATAACGTATAACGTATAACGTATCACGTATAACGTATAACGTATAACGTACAACGTATAACGTATAACGTATAACATATAACGTATAACGTATAACGTATAACATATAACGTATAACGTATAACGTATAACGTATTACGTATAAACTATATCGTCTAACATATAACGCATAACGTATATCGTATAACGTATAACATATAACGTATAACGTATAACGTATAACGTATAACGTATTACATATTACATATAACGTATAACGTACAACGTATAACGTATATCCTATAACGCATAACGTATATCCTATAACGCATAACGTATAGCGTGTAACGCATAACGTATACCGTATAACGTATAACGTATAACGTATAACGTATAACGTATAACGTATTACATATAACGTATAACGTAAAACGTACGACGTATAACGTATAACATATAACGTCTAACGTTTAATGTATAACGTATAACGTATAACGTATAGCGTACAACGTATAACGTATAACGTATATCCGATAACGCATAACGTATAGCGTATAACGCATAACGTATACCGTATAACGTATAACGTATAACGTATAACGTATAACGTATAACGTATAACGTATAACGTATAACGTATAACGTATGACGTATCACGTATAAGGTTTGACCTATAACGTATACCGTATAACGTATAACGTATAACGTATAACGTATAACGTATAACGTATAACGTATAACGTATAACGTATAACGTATTACATATAACGTATAACGTAAAACGTACGACGTATAACGTATAACATATAACGTCTAACGTTTAATGTATAACGTATAACGTATAACGTATAGCGTACAACGTATAACGTATAACGTATATCCGATAACGCATAACGTATAGCGTATAACGCATAACGTATACCGTATAACGTATAACGTATAACGTATAACGTATAACGTATAACGTATAACGTATAACGTATAACGTATAACGTATAACGTATAACGTATAACGTATCACGTATAACGTATAACGTATAACGTATAACGTATAACGTATAACGTATAACGTATAACGTATAACGTACAACGTATAACGTATAACGTATAACGTATAACGTATAACGTATAACGTATAACGTATAACGTATAACGTATAACGTATAACGTATAACGTATCACGTATAACGTATAACGTATAACGTATAACGTATAACGTATAACGTATAACGTATAACGTATAACGTACAACGTATAACGTATAACGTATAACGTATAACGTATAACGTATAACGTATAACGTATAACGTATAACGTATAACGTATAACGTATAACGTATCACGTATAACGTATAACGTATAACGTATAACGTATAACGTATAACGTATAACGTATAACATATAACGTATAACGTATAACGTATAACATATAACGTATAACGTATAACGTATAACGTATTACGTATAAACTATATCGTCTAACATATAACGCATAACGTATATCGTATAACGTATAACATATAACGTATAACGTATAACGTATAACGTATAACGTATTACATATTACATATAACGTATAACGTACAACGTATAACGTATAACATATAACGTCTAACGTTTAACGTATAACGTATAACGTATAACGTATAACGTATAACGTACAACGTATAACGTATAACGTATAACGTATGACGTATCACGTATAAGGTTTGACCTATAACGTATACCGTATAACGTATAACGTATAACGTATAACGTATAACGTATAACGTATAACGTATAACGTATAACGTACAACGTATAACGTATAACGTATAACGTATAACGTATAACGTATAACGTATAACGTATAACGTATAACGTATAACGTATAACGTATAACGTATAACGTATAACGTATAACGTATAACGTATAACGTATAACGTATCACGTATAACGTATAACGTATAACGTATAACGTATAACGTATAACGTATTACATATTACGTATAACGTAAAACGTACGACGTATAACGTATAACATATAACGGCTAACGTTTAATGTATAACGTATAACGTATAACGTATAGCGTACAACGTATAACGTATAACGTATATCCGATAACGCATAACGTATAGCGTATAACGCATAACGTATACCGTATAACGTATAACGTATAACGTATAACGTATAACGTATAACGTATAACGTATAACGTATAACGTATAACGTATAACGTATAACGTATAGCGTACAACGTATAACGTATTACGTATATCCGATAACGCATAACGTATAGCGTATAACGCATAACGTATACCGTATAACGTATAACGTATAACGTATAACGTATAACGTATAACGTATAACGTATAACGTATAACGTATAACGTATAACGTATAACGTATAACGTATAACGTATAACGTATAACGCATAACGCATAACATATAACGCATAACGTATAACGTATAACGTGTAACGTATAACGTATAGCGTATAACGTATAACGTATTACATATTACATATAACGTATAACGTACAACGTATAACGTATAACGCATAACGCATAACGTATAACGCATAACGTATAACGTATAACGTGTAACGTATAACGTATAGCGTATAACGTATAACGTATTACATATTACATATAACGTATAACGTACAACGTATAACGTATAACATATAACGTCTAACGTTTAACGTATAACGTATAACGTATAACGTATAACGTATAACGTATAACGTATAACGTGTAACGTATAACGTATAACGTATAACGTATAACGTATGACGTATCACGTATAAGGTTTGACCTATAACGTATACCGTATAACGTATAACGTATAACGTATAACGTATAACGTATAACGTATAACGTATAACGTATAACGTATAACGTATAACGTACAACGTATAACGTATAACGTATAACGTATAACGTATTACGTATAACGTATAACGTATAACGTATAACGTATAACGTATAACGTATAACGTATCACGTATAACGTATAACGTATAACGTATAACGTATAACGTATAACGTATAACATATAACGTATAACGTATAACGTATAACATATAACGTATAACGTATAACGTATAACGTATTACGTATAAAATATCGTCTAACATATAACGCATAACGTATATCGTATAACGTATAACATATAACGTATAACGTATAACGTATAACGTATAACGTATCACATATTACATATAACGTATAACGTACTACGTATAACGTATAACATATAACGTCTAACGTTTAACGTATAACGTATAACGTATAACGTATAACGTATAACGTACAACGTATAACGTATAACGTATATCCTATAACGCATAACGTATATCCTATAACGCATAACGTGTAGCGTGTAACGCATAACGTATACCGTATAACGTATAACGTATAACGTATAACGTATAACGTATAACGTATTACATATAACGTATAACGTAAAACGTACGACGTATAACGTATAACATATAACGTCTAACGTTTAATGTATAACGTATAACGTATAACGTATACCGTACAACGTATAACGTATAACGTATATCCGATAACGCATAACGTATAGCGTATAACGCATAACGTATACCGTATAACGTATAACGTATAACGTATAACGTATAACGCATAACGTATAACGTATAACGTATAACGTATAACGTATAACGTATAACGTATCACGTATAACGTATAACGTATAACGTATAACGTACAACGTATAACGTATAACGTATATCCTATAACGCATAACGTATATCCTATAACGCATAACGTATAGCGTGTAACGCATAACGTATACCGTATAACGTATAACGTATAACGTATAACGTATATCGTATAACGTATAACGTATTACATATTACGTATAACGTAAAACGTACGACGTATAACGTATAACGTATCACGTATAACGTATAACGTATAACGTATAACGTACAACGTATAACGTATAACGTATATCCTATAACGCATAACGTATATCCTATAACGCATAACGTATAGCGTGTAACGCATAACGTATACCGTATAACGTATAACATATAACGTATAACGTATATCGTATAACGTATAACGTATTACATATTACGTATAACGTAAAACGTACGACGTATAACGTATAACATATAACGTCTAACGTTTAATGTATAACGTATAACGTATAACGTATAGCGTACAACGTATAACGTATAACGTATATCCGATAACGCATAACGTATAGCGTATAACGCATAACGTATACCGTATAACGTATAACGTATAACGTATAACGTATAACGTATAACGTATAACGTATAACGTATAACGTATAGCGTACAACGTATAACGTATTACGTATATCCGATAACGCATAACGTATAGCGTATAACGCATAACGTATACCGTATAACGTATAACGTATAACGTATAACGTATAACGTATAACGCATAACGCATAACATATAACGCATAACGTATAACGTATAACGTGTAACGTATAACGTATAGCGTATAACGTATAACGTATTACATATTACATATAACGTATAACGTACAACGTATAACGTATAACGCATAACGCATAACGTATAACGCATAACGTATAACGTATAACGTGTAACGTATAACGTATAGCGTATAACGTATAACGTATTACATATTACATATAACGTATAACGTACAACGTATAACGTATAACATATAACGTCTAACGTTTAACGTATAACGTATAACGTATAACGTATAACGTATAACGTATAACGTATAACATATAACGTATAACGTATAACGTATAACATATAACGTATAACGTATAACGTATAACGTATTACGTATAAACTATATCGTCTAACATATAACGCATAACGTATATCGTATAACGTATAACATATAACGTATAACGTATAACGTATAACGTATAACGTATTACATATTACATATAACGTATAACGTACAACGTATAACGTATAACATATAACGTCTAACGTTTAACGTATAACGTATAACGTATAACGTATAACGTATAACGTACAACGTACAACGTATAACGTATATCCTATAACGCATAACGTATATCCTATAACGCATAACGTATAGCGTGTAACGCATAACGTATACCGTATAACGTATAACGTATAACGTATAACGTATAACGTATAACGTATAACGTATTACATATAACGTATAACGTAAAACGTACGACGTATAACGTATAACATATAACGTCTAACGTTTAATGTATAACGTATAACGTATAACGTATAGCGTACACCGTATAACGTATAACGTATATCCGATAACGCATAACGTATAGCGTATAACGCATAACGTATACCGTATAACGTATAACGTATAACGTATAACGTATAACGCATAACGTATAACGTATAACGTATAACGTATAACGTATAACGTATAACGTATAACGTATAACGTATAACGTATAACGTATAACGTATAACGTATAACGTATAACATATAACGTATAACGTATAACGTATAACATATAACGTATAACGTATAACGTATAACGTATTACGTATAAACTATATCGTCTAACATATAACGCATAACGTATATCGTATAACGTATAACATATAACGTATAACGTATAACGTATAACGTATAACGTATAACGTATAACGTATAACGTATAACGTATAACGTATAACGTATAACGTATAACGTATAACGTATAACGTATAACGTATAACGTATAACGTATAACGTATAACGTATAACGTATAACGTATAACGTATAACGTATAACGTATAACGTATAACGTATAACGTATAACGTATAACGTATAACGTATAACGTATAACGTATAACGTATAACGTATAACGTATAACGTATAACGTATAACGTATAACGTATAACGTATAACGTATAACGTATAACGTATAACGTATAACGTATAACGTATAACGTATAACGTATAACGTATAACGTATAACGTATAACGCATAACGTATAACGTATAACGTATAACGCATAACGTATTACATATTACGTATAACGTATAACGTATAACGTATAACGTGTAACGTATAGCGTATAACGTATAACGTATAACGTATAACGTATAGCGTATAACGTATAACGTATAACGTATAACGTATAACGTATAACGTATAACGTATAACGTATAACGTATAACGTATAACGTATAACGTATAACGTATAACGTATAACGTATAACGTATTACGTATATCGTATAACGTATAACGTATAACGTATAACGTATAACGTATAACGTATAACGTATAACGTATAACGTATAACGTATAACGTATAACGTATAACGTATAACGTATAACGTATAACGTATAACGTATTACGTATAAACTATATCGTCTAACATATAACGCATAACGTATATCGTATAACGTATAACGTATAACGTATAACGTATAACGTATAACGAATAACGTATAACGTATAACGTATAACGTATAACGTATAACGTATAACGTATAACGTATAACGTATTACGTATAACGTATAACGTATAACGTATAACGTATAACGTATAACGTATAACGTATAACGTATAAAGTATAACGTATAACGTATAACGTATAACGTATAACGTATAACGTATAACGTATAACGTATAACGTATAACGTATAACGTATAACGTATAACGCATAACGTATAACGTATAACGTATAACGTATAACGTATAACGTATAACGTATAACGTATAACGTATAACGTATAACGTATAACGTATAACGTATAACGTTTAATGTATAACGTATAACGTATAACGTATAGCGTACAACGTATAACGTATAACGTATATCCGATAACGCATAACGTATAGCGTATAACGCATAACGTATACCGTATAACGTATAACGTATAACGTATAACGTATAACGTAGAACGTATAACGTATAACGTATAGCGTACAACGTATAACGTATTACGTATAACGTATAACGTATAACGTATAACGTATAACGTGTAACGTATAACGTATAGCGTATAACGTATACCGTATTACATATTACATATAACGTATAACGTACAACGTATAACGTATAACATATAACGTCTAACGTTTAACGTATAACGTATAACGTATAACGTATAACGTATAACGTGTAACGTGTAACGTATAACGTATAACGTATAACGTATAACGTATGACGTATCACGTATAAGGTTTGACCTATAACGTATACCGTATAACGTATAACGTATATCGTATAACGTATAACGTATAACGTATAACGTATAACGTATAACGTACAACGTATAACGTATAACGTATAACGTATAACGTATAACGTATAACGTATAACGTATAACGTATAACGTATAACGTATCACGTATAACGTATAACGTATAACGTATAACGTACAACGTATAACGTATAACGTATATCCTATAACGCATAACGTATATCCTATAACGCATAACGTATAGCGTGTAACGCATAACGTATACCGTATAACGTATAACGTATAACGTATAACGTATATCGTATAACGTATAACGTATTACATATTACGTATAACGTAAAACGTACGACGTATAACGTATAACATATAACGTCTAACGTTTAATGTATAACGTATAACGTATAACGTATAGCGTACAACGTATAACGTATAACGTATATCCGATAACGCATAACGTATAGCGTATAACGCATAACGTATACCGTATAACGTATAACGTATAACGTATAACGTATAACGTATAACGTATAACGTATAACGTATAGCGTACAACGTATAACGTATTACGTATATCCGATAACGCATAACGTATAGCGTATAACGCATAACGTATACCGTATAACGTATAACGTATAACGTATAACGTATAACGTATAACGTATAACGTATAACGTATAACGTATAACGTATAACGTATAACGCATAACGCATAACATATAACGCATAACGTATAACGTATAACGTGTAACGTATAACGTATAGCGTATAACGTATAACGTATAACGTACAACGTATAACGTATAACGTATAACGTATAACGTATAACGTATAACGTAATACGTATAACGTATAACGTATAACGTATAACGTATAACGTATAACGTATAACGTATAACGTATAACGTATAACGTATAACGTATAACGTATAACGTATAACGTATAACGTATAACGTATAACGTATAACGTATAACGTATAACGTATAACGTATAACGTATAACGTATAACGTACAACGTATAACGTATAACGTACAACGTATAACGTATAACGTATAACGTATAACGTATAACGTATAACGTACAACGTATAACGTATAACGTATAACGTATAACGTATAACGTACAACGTATAACGTATAACATATAACGTCTAACGTTTAACGTATAACGTATAACGTATAACGTATAACGTATAACGTATAACGTATAACGTATAACGTGTAACGTATAACGTATAACGTATAACGTATAACGTATGACGTATCACGTATAAGGTTTGACCTATAACGTATACCGTATAACGTATAACGTATAACGTATAACGTATAACGTATAACGTATAACGTATAACGTATAACGTATAACGTATAACGTATAACGTATATCGTATACGGTATAACGTATAACGTATAACGTATAACGTATAACGTATAACGTATAACGTATAACGTATAACGTATAACGTATAACGTATAACGTATAACGTATAACGTATAACGTATAACGTATAACGTATAACGTTTAACGTATAACGTATAACGTATAACGTATAACGTATAACGTATAACGTATAACGTATAACGTATAACGTATAACGTATAACGTATAACGTATAACGTATAACGCATAACGTATAACGCATAACGTATAACGTATAACGTATAACGTATAACGTATAACGTATAACGTATAACGTATAACGTATAACGTATAACGTATAACGTATAACGTATAACGTTTAATGTATAACGTATAACGTATAACGTATAGCGTACAACGTATAACGTATAACGTATATCCGATAACGCATAACGTATAGCGTATAACGCATAACGTATACCGTATAACGTATAACGTATAACGTATAACGTATAACGTATAACGTATAACGTATAACGTATAACGTATAACGTATAACGTATAACGTATAACGTATAACGTATAACGTATAACGTATAACGTATAACGTATAACGTATAACGTGTAACGTATAACGTATAGCGTATAACGTATACCGTATTACATATTACATATAACGTATAACGTACAACGTATAACGTATAACATATAACGTCTAACGTTTAACGTATAACGTATAACGTATAACGTATAACGTATAACGTATAACATGTAACGTATAACGTATAACGTATAACGTATAACGTATGACGTATCACGTATAAGGTTTGACCTATAACGTATACCGTATAACGTATAACGTATAACGTATAACGTATAACGTATAACGTATAACGTATAACGTACAACGTATAACGTATAACGTATAACGTATAACGTATAACGTATAACGTATAACGTATAACGTATAACGTATAACGTATCACGTATAACGTATAACGTATAACGTATAACGTACAACGTATAACGTATAACGTATATCCTATAACGCATAACGTATATCCTATAACGCATAACGTATAGCGTGTAACGCATAACGTATACCGTATAACGTATAACGTATAACGTATAACGTATAACGTATAACGTATAACGTATTACATATTACGTATAACGTAAAACGTACGACGTATAACGTATAACATATAACGTCTAACGTTTAATGTATAACGTATAACGTATAACGTATAGCGTACAACGTATAACGTATAACGTATATCCGATAACGCATAACGTATAGCGTATAACGCATAACGTATACCGTATAACGTATAACGTATAACGTATAACGTATAACGTATAACGTATAACGTATAACGTATAGCGTACAACGTATAACGTATTACGTATATCCGATAACGCATAACGTATAGCGTATAACGCATAACGTATAACGTATAACGTATAACGCATAACGTATTACATATTACGTATAACGTATAACGTATAACGTATAACGTGTAACGTATAGCGTATAACGTATAACGTATAACGTATAACGTATAGCGTATAACGTATAACGTATAACGTATAACGTATAACGTATAACGTATAACGTATAACGTATAACGTATAACGTATAACGTATAACGTATAACGTATAACGTATAACGTATAACGTATTACGTATATCGTATAACGTATAACGTATAACGTATAACGTATAACGTATAACGTATAACGTATAACGTATAACGTATAACGTATAACGTATAACGTATAACGTATAACGTATAACGTATAACGTATAACGTATAACGTATAACGTATAACGTATAACGTATAACGCATAACGTATTACATATTACGTATAACGTATAACGTATAACGTATAACGTGTAACGTATAGCGTATAACGTATAACGTATAACGTATAACGTATAGCGTATAACGTATATCGTATAACGTATAACGTATAACGTATAACGTATAACGTATAACGTATAACGTATAACGTATAACGTATAACGTATAACGTATAACGTATAACGTATAACGTATAACGTATAACGTATAACGTATAACGTATAACGTATAACGCATAACGTATAACGTATAACGTATAACGTATAACGTATAACGTATAACGTATAACGTATAACGTATAACGTATAACGTATAACGTATAACGTATAACGTTTAATGTATAACGTATAACGTATAACGTATAGCGTACAACGTATAACGTATAACGTATATCCGATAACGCATAACGTATAGCGTATAACGCATAACGTATACCGTATAACGTATAACGTATAACGTATAACGTATAACGTATAACGTATAACGTATAACGTATAGCGTACAACGTATAACGTATTACGTATAACGTATAACGTATAACGTATAACGTATAACGTGTAACGTATAACGTATAGCGTATAACGTATACCGTATTACATATTACATATAACGTATAACGTACAACGTATAACGTATAATATATAACGTCTAACGTTTAACGTATAACGTATAACGTATAACGTATAACGTATAACGTGTAACGTGTAACGTATAACGTATAACGTATAACGTATAACGTATGACGTATCACGTATAAGGTTTGACCTATAACGTATACCGTATAACGTATAACGTATATCGTATAACGTATAACGTATAACGTATAACGTATAACGTACAACGTATAACGTATAACGTATAACGTATAACGTATAACGTATAACGTATAACGTATAACGTATAACGTATAACGTATCACGTATAACGTATAACGTATAACGTATAACGTACAACGTATAACGTATAACGTATATCCTATAACGCATAACGTATATCCTATAACGCATAACGTATAGCGTGTAACGCATAACGTATACCGTATAACGTATAACGTATAACGTATAACGTATATCGTATAACGTATAACGTATTACATATTACGTATAACGTAAAACGTACGACGTATAACGTATAACATATAACGTCTAACGTTTAATGTATAACGTATAACGTATAACGTATAGCGTACAACGTATAACGTATAACGTATATCCGATAACGCATAACGTATAGCGTATAACGCATAACGTATACCGTATAACGTATAACGTATAACGTATAACGTATAACGTATAACGTATAACGTATAACGTATAGCGTACAACGTATAACGTATTACGTATATCCGATAACGCATAACGTATAGCGTATAACGCATAACGTATACCGTATAACGTATAACGTATAACGTATAACGTATAACGTATAACGTATAACGTATAACGTATAACGTATAACGTATAACGTATAACGTATAACGCATAACGCATAACATATAACGCATAACGTATAACGTATAACGTGTAACGTATAACGTATAGCGTATAACGTATAACGTATTACATATTACATATAACGTATAACGTACAACGTATAACGTATAACGCATAACGCATAACGTATAACGCATAACGTATAACGTATAACGTATAACGTATAACGTACAACGTATAACGTATAACGTATAACGTATAACGTATAACGTATAACGCATAACGTATACCGTATAACGTATACCGTATAACGTATAACGTATAACGTATAACGTATAACGTATAACGTATAACGTATAACGTATAACGTACAACGTATAACGTATAACGTATAACGTATAACGTATAACGTATAACGTATAACGTATCACGTATAACGTATAACGTATAACGTAATACGTATAACGTATAACGTATAACGTATAACGTATAACGTATAACGTATAACGTATAACGTATAACGTATAACGTATAACGTATAACGTATAACGTATAACGTATAACGTATAACGTATAACGTATAACGTATAACGTATAACGTATAACGTATAACGTACAACGTATAACGTATAACGTACAACGTATAACGTATAACGTATAACGTATAACGTATAACGTATAACGTATAACGTATAACGTATAACGTATAACGTATAACGTATAACGTACAACGTATAACGTATAACGTATATCGTATACGGTATAACGTATAACGTATAACGTATAACGTATAACGTATAACGTATAACGTATAACGTATAACGTATAACGTATAACGTATAACGTATAACGTATAACGTATAACGTATAACGTTTAACGTATAACGTATAACGTATAACGTATAACGTATAACGTATAACGTATAACGTATAACGTATAACGTATAACGTATAACGTATAACGTATAACGTATAACGCATAACGTATAACGCATAACGTATAACGTATAACGTATAACGTATAACGTATAACGTATAACGTATAACGTATAACGTATAACGTATAACGTATAACGTATAACGTATAACGTTTAATGTATAACGTATAACGTATAACGTATAGCGTACAACGTATAACGTATAACGTATATCCGATAACGCATAACGTATAGCGTATAACGCATAACGTATACCGTATAACGTATAACGTATAACGTATAACGTATAACGTATAACGTATAACGTATAACGTATAACGTATAACGTATAACGTATAACGTATAACGTATAACGTATAACGTATAACGTATAACGTATAACGTATAACGTGTAACGTATAACGTATAGCGTATAACGTATACCGTATTACATATTACATATAACGTATAACGTACAACGTATAACGTATAACATATAACGTCTAACGTTTAACGTATAACGTATAACGTATAACGTATAACGTATAACGTATAACGTGTAACGTATAACGTATAACGTATAACGTATAACGTATGACGTATCACGTATAAGGTTTGACCTATAACGTATACCGTATAACGTATAACGTATAACGTATAACGTATAACGTATAACGTATAACGTATAACGTACAACGTATAACGTATAACGTATAACGTATAACGTATAACGTATAACGTATAACGTATAACGTATAACGTATAACGTATCACGTATAACGTATAACGTATAACGTATAACGTACAACGTATAACGTATAACGTATATCCTATAACGCATAACGTATATCCTATAACGCATAACGTATAGCGTGTAACGCATAACGTATACCGTATAACGTATAACCTATAACGTATAACGTATAACGTATAACGTATAACGTATTACATATTACGTATAACGTAAAACGTACGACGTATAACGTATAACATATAACGTCTAACGTTTAATGTATAACGTATAACGTATAACGTATAGCGTACAACGTATAACGTATAACGTATATCCGATAACGCATAACGTATAGCGTATAACGCATAACGTATACCGTATAACGTATAACGTATAACGTATAACGTATAACGTATAACGTATAACGTATAACGTATAGCGTACAACGTATAACGTATTACGTATATCCGATAACGCATAACGTATAGCGTATAACGCATAACGTATACCGTATAACGTATAACGTATAACGTATAACGTATAACGTATAACGTATAACGTATAACGTATAACGTATAACGTATAACGTATAACGTATAACGTATAACGTATAACGCATAACGCATAACATATAACGCATAACGTATAACGTATAACGTGTAACGTATAACGTATAGCGTATAACGTATAACGTATTACATATTACATATAACGTATAACGTACAACGTATAACGTATAACGCATAACGCATAACGCATAACGTATAACGCATAACGTATAACGTATAACGTGTAACGTATAACGTATAGCGTATAACGTATATCGTATTACATATTACATATAACGTATAACGTACAACGTATAACGTATAACATATAACGTCTAACGTTTAACGTATAACGTATAACGTATAACGTATAACGTATAACGTATAACGTATAACGTATAACGTGTAACGTATAACGTATAACGTATAACGTATAACGTATGACGTATCACGTATAAGGTTTGACCTATAACGTATACCGTATAACGTATAACGTATAACGTATAACGTATAACGTATAACGTATAACGTATAACGTATAACGTACAACGTATAACGTATAACGTATAACGTATAACGTATAACGTATAACGTATAACGTATAACGTATAACGTATAACGTATCACGTATAACGTATAACGTATAACGTATAACGTATAACGTATAACGTATAACGTATAACATATAACGTATAACGTATAACGTATAACATATAACGTATAACGTATAACGTATAACGTATTACGTATAAACTATATCGTCTAACATATAACGCATAACGTATATCGTATAACGTATAACATATAACGTATAACGTATAACGTATAACGTATAACGTATTACATATTACATATAACGTATAACGTACAACGTACAACGTATAACATATAACGTCTACCGTTTAACGTATAACGTATAACGTATAACGTATAACGTATAACGTACAACGTATAACGTATAACGTATATCCTATAACGCATAACGTATATCCTATAACGCATAACGTATAGCGTGTAACGCATAACGTATACCGTATAACGTATAACGTATAACGTAT
The DNA here is from genome assembly GCF_051014685.1 of Ptiloglossa arizonensis. Classification (NCBI taxonomy): domain Eukaryota; kingdom Metazoa; phylum Arthropoda; class Insecta; order Hymenoptera; family Colletidae; genus Ptiloglossa; species Ptiloglossa arizonensis. The sequence continues at coordinate 692,211 of NW_027478613.1, read as the reverse complement.
AACGTATAACGTATAACGTATTACATATAACGTATAACGTAAAACGTACGACGTATAACGTATAACATATAACGTCTAACGGTTAATGTATAACGTATAACGTATAACGTATAGCGTACAACGTATAACGTATAACGTATACCCGATAACGCATAACGTATAGCGTATAACGCATAACGTATACCGTATAACGTATAACGTATAACGTATAACGTATAACGTATAACGTATAACGTATAACGTATAACGTATAACGTTTAATGTATAACGTATAACGTATAACGTATAGCGTACAACGTATAACGTATAACGTATATCCGATAACGCATAACGTATAGCGTATAACGCATAACGTATACCGTATAACGTATAACGTATAACGTATAACGTATAACGTATAACGTACAACGTATAACGTATAACGTATATCCTATAACGCATAACGTATATCCTATAACGCATAACGTATAACGTACAACGTATAACGTATAACATATAACGTCTAACGTTTAACGTATAACGTATAACGTATAACGTATAACGTATAACGTATAACGTATAACGTGTAACGTATAACGTATAACGTATAACGTATAACGTATGACGTATCACGTATAAGGTTTGACCTATAACGTATACCGTATAACGTATAACGTATAACGTATAACGTATAACGTATAACGTATAACGTATAACGTATAACGTATAACGTACAACGTATAACGTATAACGTATAACGTATAACGTATAACGTATAACGTATAACGTATAACGTATAACGTATAACGTATAACGTATAACGTATAACGTATAACGTATAACGTATAACGTATAACGTATAACGTATAACGTATAACGTATAACGTATAACGTATAACGTATAACGTATAACGTACAACGTATAACGTACAACGTATAACGTATAACGTATAACGTATAACGTATAACGCATAACGTATACCGTATAACGTATAACGTATAACGTATAACGTATAACGTATAACGTATAACGTATAACGTATAACGTATAACGTATAACGTATAACGTATAACGTATCACGTATAACGTATAACGTATAACGTATAACGTATAACGTATAACGTATAACGTACAACGTATAACGTATAACGTACAACGTATAACGTATAACGTATAACGTATAACGTATAACGTATAACGTATAACGTATAACGTATAACGTATAACGTATAACGTATAACGTATAACGTATTACGTATAAACTATATCGTCTAACATATAACGCATAACGTATATCGTATAACGTATAACGTATAACGTATAACGTATAACGTATAACGTATAACGTATAACGTATTACATATTACATATAACGTATAACGTACAACGTATAACGTATAACATATAACGTCCAACGTTTAACGTATAACGTATAACGTATAACGTATAACATACAACGTATAACGTATAACGTATAACGTACAACGTATAACGTATAACGTATACCCGATAACGCATAACGTATAGCGTATAACGCATAACGTATACCGTATAACGTATAACGTATAACGTATAACGTATAACGTATAACGTTTAACGTATAACGTATAACGTATAACGTACAACGTATAACGTATAACGTATAACGTATAACGTATAACGTATAACGTATAACGTATAACGTATAACGTATAACGTATCACGTATAACGTATAACGTATAACGTATAACGTATAACGTATAACGTATAACGTATAACGTACAACGTATAACGTATAACGTATAACGTATAACGTATGACGTATCACGTATAAGGTTTGACCTATAACGTATACCGTATAACGTATAACGTGTAACGTATAACGTATAACGTATAACGTATAACGTATAACGTATAACGTATAACGTATAACGTATAACGTATAACGTATGACGTATCACGTATAAGGTTTGACCTATAACGTATACCGTATAACGTATAACGTATAACGTATAACGTATAACGTATAACGTATAACGTATAACGTATAACGTATAACGTACAACGTATAACGTATAACGTATAACGTATAACGTATAACGTATAACGTATAACGTATAACGTATAACGTATAACGTATCACGTATAACGTATAACGTATAACGTATAACGTATAACGTATAACGTATAACATATAACGTATAACGTATAACGTGTAACATATAACGTATAACGTATAACGTATAACGTATTACGTATAAACTATATCGTCTAACATATAACGCATAACGTATATCGTATAACGTATAACATATAACGTATAACGTATAACGTATAACGTATAACGTATTACATATTACATATAACGTATAACGTACAACGTATAACGTATAACATATAACGTCTACCGTTTAACGTATAACGTATAACGTATAACGTATAACGTATAACGTACAACGTATAACGTATAACGTATATCCTATAACGCATAACGTATATCCTATAACGCATAACGTATAGCGTGTAACGCATAACGTATACCGTATAACGTATAACGTATAACGTATAACGTATAACGTATAACGTATTACATATAACGTATAACGTAAAACGTACGACGTATAACGTATAACATATAACGTCTAACGGTTAATGTATAACGTATAACGTATAACGTATAGCGTACAACGTATAACGTATAACGTATACCCGATAACGCATAACGTATAGCGTATAACGCATAACGTATACCGTATAACGTATAACGTATAACGTATAACGTATAACGTATAACGTATAACGTATAACGTATAACGTATAACGTTTAATGTATAACGTATAACGTATAACGTATAGCGTACAACGTATAACGTATAACGTATATCCGATAACGCATAACGTATAGCGTATAACGCATAACGTATACCGTATAACGTATAACGTATAACGTATAACGTATAACGTATAACGTACAACGTATAACGTATAACGTATATCCTATAACGCATAACGTATATCCTATAACGCATAACGTATAACGTACAACGTATAACGTATAAGATATAACGTCTAACGTTTAACGTATAACGTATAACGTATAACGTATAACGTATAACGTATAACGTATAACGTGTAACGTATAACGTATAACGTATAACGTATAACGTATGACGTATCACGTATAAGGTTTGACCTATAACGTATACCGTATAACGTATAACGTATAACGTATAACGTATAACGTATAACGTATAACGTATAACGTATAACGTACAACGTATAACGTACAACGTATAACGTATAACGTATAACGTATAACGTATAACGTATAACGTATAACGTATAGCGTATAACGTATAACGTATAACGTATAACGTATAACGTATAACGTATAACGTATAACGTATAACGTATAACGTACAACGTATAACGTATAACGTATAACGTATAACGTATAACGTATAACGTATAACGCATAACGTATAACGTATAACGTATAACATACAACGTATAACGTATAACGTATAACGTACAACGTATAACGTATAACGTATACCCGATAACGCATAACGTATAGCGTATAACGCATAGCGTATACCGTATAACGTATAACGTATAACGTATAACGTATAACGTATAACGTATAACGTATAACGTATAACGTATAACGTACAACGTATAACGTATAACGTATAACGTATAACGTATAACGTATAACGTATAACGTATAACGTATAACGTATAACGTATCACGTATAACGTATAACGTATAACGTATAACGTATAACGTATAACGTATAACGTATAACGTACAACGTATAACGTATAACGTATAACGTATAACGTATGACGTATCACGTATAAGGTTTGACCTATAACGTATACCGTATAACGTATAACGTGTAACGTATAACGTATAACGTATAACGTATAACGTATAACGTATAACGTATAACGTATAACGTATAACGTATAACGTATGACGTATCACGTATAAGGTTTGACCTATAACGTATACCGTATAACGTATAACGTATAACGTATAACGTATAACGTATAACGTATAACGTATAACGTATAACGTATAACGTACAACGTATAACGTATAACGTATAACGTATAACGTATAACGTATAACGTATAACGTATAACGTATAACGTATATTGTATCACGTATAACGTATAACGTATAACGTATAACGTATAACGTATAACGTATAACATATAACGTATAACGTATAACGTGTAACATATAACGTATAACGTATAACGTATAACGTATTACGTATAAACTATATCGTCTAACATATAACGCATAACGTATATCGTATAACGTATAACATATAACGTATAACGTATAACGTATAACGTATAACGTATTACATATTACATATAACGTATAACGTACAACGTATAACGTATAACATATAACGTCTACCGTTTAACGTATAACGTATAACGTATAACGTATAACGTATAACGTACAACGTATAACGTATAACGTATATCCTATAACGCATAACGTATATCCTATAACGCATAACGTATAGCGTGTAACGCATAACGTATACCGTATAACGTATAACGTATAACGTATAACGTATAACGTATAACGTATTACATATAACGTATAACGTAAAACGTACGACGTATAACGTATAACATATAACGTCTAACGGTTAATGTATAACGTATAACGTATAACGTATAACGTATAACGTATAACGTATAACGTATAACATATAACGTATAACGTATAACGTGTAACATATAACGTATAACGTATAACGTATAACGTATTACGTATAAACTATATCGTCTAACATATAACGCATAACGTATATCGTATAACGTATTACATATAACGTATAACGTAAAACGTACGACGTATAACGTATAACATATAACGTCTAACGGTTAATGTATAACGTATAACGTATAACGTATAGCGTACAACGTATAACGTATAACGTATACCCGATAACGCATAACGTATAGCGTATAACGCATAACGTATACCGTATAACGTATAACGTATAACGTATAACGTATAACGTATAACGTATAACGTATAACGTATAACGTATAACGTTTAATGTATAACGTATAACGTATAACGTATAGCGTACAACGTATAACGTATAACGTATATCCGATAACGCATAACGTATAGCGTATAACGCATAACGTATACCGTATAACGTATAACGTATAACGTATAACGTATAACGTATAACGTACAACGTATAACGTATAACGTATATCCTATAACGCATAACGTATATCCTATAACGCATAACGTATAACGTACAACGTATAACGTATAACATATAACGTCTAACGTTTAACGTATAACGTATAACGTATAACGTATAACGTATAACGTATAACGTATAACGTATAACGTGTAACGTATAACGTATAACGTATAACGTATAACGTATGACGTATCACGTATAAGGTTTGACCTATAACGTATACCGTATAACGTATAACGTATAACGTATAACGTATAACGTATAACGTATAACGTATAACGTATAACGTACAACGTATAACGTATAACGTATAACGTATAACGTATAACGTATAACGTATAACGTATAACGTATAACGTATAACGTATAACGTATAACGTATAACGTATAACGTATAACGTATAACGTATAACGTATAACGTATAACGTATAACGTACAACGTATAACGTATAACGTATAACGTATAACGTATAACGTATAACGTATAACGCATAACGTATAACGTATAACGTATAACATACAACGTATAACGTATAACGTATAACGTACAACGTATAACGTATAACGTATACCCGATAACGCATAACGTATAGCGTATAACGCATAACGTATACCGTATAACGTATAACGTATAACGTATAACGTATAACGTATAACGTATAACGTATAACGTATAACGTATAACGTATAACGTACAACGTATAACGTATAACGTATAACGTATAACGTATAACGTATAACGTATAACGTATAACGTATAACGTATAACGTATCACGTATAACGTATAACGTATAACGTATAACGTATAACGTATAACGTATAACGTATAACGTACAACGTATAACGTATAACGTATAACGTATAACGTATGACGTATCACGTATAAGGTTTGACCTATAACGTATACCGTATAACGTATAACGTGTAACGTATAACGTATAACGTATAACGTATAACGTATAACGTATAACGTATAACGTATAACGTATAACGTATAACGTATGACGTATCACGTATAAGGTTTGACCTATAACGTATACCGTATAACGTATAACGTATAACGTATAACGTATAACGTATAACGTATAACGTATAACGTATAACATATAACGTACAACGTATAACGTATAACGTATAACGTATAACGTATAACGTATAACGTATAACGTATAACGTATAACGTATAACGTATCACGTATAACGTATAACGTATAACGTATAACGTATAACGTATAACGTATAACATATAACGTATAACGTATAACGTGTAACATATAACGTATAACGTATAACGTATAACGTATTACGTATAAACTATATCGTCTAACATATAACGCATAACGTATATCGTATAACGTATAACATATAACGTATAACGTATAACGTATAACGTATAACGTATTACATATTACATATAACGTATAACGTACAACGTATAACGTATAACATATAACGTCTACCGTTTAACGTATAACGTATAACGTATAACGTATAACGTATAACGTACAACGTATAACGTATAACGTATATCCTATAACGCATAACGTATATCCTATAACGCATAACGTATAGCGTGTAACGCATAACGTATACCGTATAACGTATAACGTATAACGTATAACGTATAACGTATAACGTATTACACATAACGTATAACGTAAAACGTACGACGTATAACGTATAACATATAACGTCTAACGGTTAATGTATAACGTATAACGTATAACGTATAGCGTACAACGTATAACGTATAACGTATACCCGATAACGCATAACGTATAGCGTATAACGCATAACGTATACCGTATAACGTATAACGTATAACGTATAACGTATAACGTATAACGTATAACGTATAACGTATAACGTATAACGTTTAATGTATAACGTATAACGTATAACGTATAGCGTACAACGTATAACGTATAACGTATATCCGATAACGCATAACGTATAGCGTATAACGCATAACGTATACCGTATAACGTATAACGTATAACGTATAACGTATAACGTATAACGTACAACGTATAACGTATAACGTATATCCTATAACGCATAACGTATATCCTATAACGCATAACGTATAACGTACAACGTATAACGTATAACATATAACGTCTAACGTTTAACGTATAACGTATAACGTATAACGTATAACGTATAACGTATAACGTATAACGTGTAACGTATAACGTATAACGTATAACGTATAACGTATGACGTATCACGTATAAGGTTTGACCTATAACGTATACCGTATAACGTATAACGTATAACGTATAACGTATAACGTATAACGTATAACGTATAACGTATAACGTACAACGTATAACGTATAACGTATAACGTATAACGTATAACGTATAACGTATAACGTATAACGTATAACGTATAACGTATAACGTATAACGTATAACGTATAACGTATAACGTATAACGTATAACGTATAACGTATAACGTATAACGTACAACGTATAACGTATAACGTATAACGTATAACGTATAACGTATAACGTATAACGCATAACGTATACCGTATAACGTATAACGTATAACGTATAACGTATAACGTATAACGTATAACGTATAACGTATAACGTATAACGTATAACGTATAACGTATCACGTATAACGTATAACGTATAACGTATAACGTATAACGTATAACGTATAACGTACAACGTATAACGTATAACGTACAACGTATAACGTATAACGTATAACGTATAACGTATAACGTATAACGTATAACGTATAACGTATAACGTATAACGTATAACGTATAACGTATAACGTATTACGTATAAACTATATCGTCTAACATATAACGCATAACGTATATCGTATAACGTATAACGTATAACGTATAACGTATAACGTATAACGTATAACGTATAACGTATAACGTATAACGTATTACATATTACATATAACGTATAACGTACAACGTATAACGTATAACATATAACGTCCAACGTTTAACGTATAACGTATAACGTATAACGTATAACGTACAACGTATAACGTATAACGTATAACGTACAACGTATAACGTATAACGTATACCCGATAACGCATAACGTATAGCGTATAACGCATAACGTATACCGTATAACGTATAACGTATAACGTATAACGCATAACGTATAACGTATAACGTATAACGTATAACGTATAACGTACAACGTATAACGTATAACGTATAACGTATAACGTATAACGTATAACGTATAACGTATAACGTATAACGTATAACGTATCACGTATAACGTATAACGTATAACGTATAACGTATAACGTATAACGTATAACGTATAACGTACAACGTATAACGTATAACGTATAACGTATAACGTATGACGTATCACGTATAAGGTTTGACCTATAACGTATACCGTATAACGTATAACGTATAACGTATAACGTATAACGTATAACGTATAACGTATAACGTGTAACGTATAACGTATAACGTATAACGTATAACGTATGACGTATCACGTATAAGGTTTGACCTATAACGTATACCGTATAACGTATAACGTATAACGTATAACGTATAACGTATAACGTATAACGTATAACGTATAACGTACAACGTATAACGTATAACGTATAACGTATAACGTATAACGTATAACGTATAACGTATAACGTATAACGTATAACGTATCACGTATAACGTATAACGTATAACGTATAACGTATAACGTATAACGTATAACGTATAACATATAACGTATAACGTATAACGTATAACATATAACGTATAACGTATAACGTATAACGTATTACGTATAAACTATATCGTCTAACATATAACGCATAACGTATATCGTATAACGTATAACATATAACGTATAACGTATAACGTATAACGTATAACATATTACATATTACATATAACGTATAACGTACAACGTATAACGTATAACATATAACGTCTACCGTTTAACGTATAACGTATAACGTATAACGTATAACGTATAACGTACAACGTATAACGTATAACGTATATCCTATAACGCATAACGTATATCCTATAACGCATAACGTATAGCGTGTAACGCATAACGTATACCGTATAACGTATAACGTATAACGTATAACGTATAACGTATAACGTATTACATATAACGTATAACGTAAAACGTACGACGTATAACGTATAACGTATAACGTATAACGTTTAATGTATAACGTATAACGTATAACGTATAGCGTACAACGTATAACGTATAACGTATATCCGATAACGCATAACGTATAGCGTATAACGCATAACGTATACCGTATAACGTATAACGTATAACGTATAACGTATAACGTATAACGTACAACGTATAACGTATAACGTATAACGTATAACGTATAACGTATAACGTATAACGTACAACGTATAACGTATAACGTATAACGTATAACGTATAACGTATAACGTATAACGTATAACGTATAACGTATAACGTATCACGTATAACGTATAACGTATAACGTATAACGTATAACGTATAACGTATAACATATAACGTATAACGTATAACGTGTAACATATAACGTATAACGTATAACGTATAACGTATTACGTATAAACTATATCGTCTAACATATAACGCATAACGTATATCGTATAACGTATAACATATAACGTATAACGTATAACGTATAACGTATAACGTATTACATATTACATATAACGTATAACGTACAACGTATAACGTATAACATATAACGTCTACCGTTTAACGTATAACGTATAACGTATAACGTATAACGTATAACGTACAACGTATAACGTATAACGTATATCCTATAACGCATAACGTATATCCTATAACGCATAACGTATAGCGTGTAACGCATAACGTATACCGTATAACGTATAACGTATAACGTATAACGTATAACGTATAACGTATTACATATAACGTATAACGTAAAACGTACGACGTATAACGTATAACATATAACGTCTAACGGTTAATGTATAACGTATAACGTATAACGTATAACGTATAACGTATAACGTATAACGTATAACATATAACGTATAACGTATAACGTGTAACATATAACGTATAACGTATAACGTATAACGTATTACGTATAAACTATATCGTCTAACATATAACGCATAACGTATATCGTATAACGTATTACATATAACGTATAACGTAAAACGTACGACGTATAACGTATAACATATAACGTCTAACGGTTAATGTATAACGTATAACGTATAACGTATAGCGTACAACGTATAACGTATAACGTATACCCGATAACGCATAACGTATAGCGTATAACGCATAACGTATACCGTATAACGTATAACGTATAACGTATAACGTATAACGTATAACGTATAACGTATAACGTATAACGTATAACGTTTAATGTATAACGTATAACGTATAACGTATAGCGTACAACGTATAACGTATAACGTATATCCGATAACGCATAACGTATAGCGTATAACGCATAACGTATACCGTATAACGTATAACGTATAACGTATAACGTATAACGTATAACGTACAACGTATAACGTATAACGTATATCCTATAACGCATAACGTATATCCTATAACGCATAACGTATAACGTACAACGTATAACGTATAACATATAACGTCTAACGTTTAACGTATAACGTATAACGTATAACGTATAACGTATAACGTATAACGTATAACGTGTAACGTATAACGTATAACGTATAACGTATAACGTATGACGTATCACGTATAAGGTTTGACCTATAACGTATACCGTATAACGTATAACGTATAACGTATAACGTATAACGTATAACGTATAACGTATAACGTATAACGTACAACGTATAACGTATAACGTATAACGTATAACGTATAACGTATAACGTATAACGTATAACGTATAACGTATAACGTATAACGTATAACGTATAACGTATAACGTATAACGTATAACGTATAACGTATAACGTATAACGTATAACGTACAACGTATAACGTATAACGTATAACGTATAACGTATAACGTATAACGTATAACGCATAACGTATAACGTATAACGTATAACATACAACGTATAACGTATAACGTATAACGTACAACGTATAACGTATAACGTATACCCGATAACGCATAACGTATAGCGTATAACGCATAACGTATACCGTATAACGTATAACGTATAACGTATAACGTATAACGTATAACGTATAACGTATAACGTATAACGTATAACGTACAACGTATAACGTATAACGTATAACGTATAACGTATAACGTATAACGTATAACGTATAACGTATAACGTATAACGTATCACGTATAACGTATAACGTATAACGTATAACGTATAACGTATAACGTATAACGTATAACGTACAACGTATAACGTATAACGTATAACGTATAACGTATGACGTATCACGTATAAGGTTTGACCTATAACGTATACCGTATAACGTATAACGTGTAACGTATAACGTATAACGTATAACGTATAACGTATAACGTATAACGTATAACGTATAACGTATAACGTATAACGTATGACGTATCACGTATAAGGTTTGACCTATAACGTATACCGTATAACGTATAACGTATAACGTATAACGTATAACGTATAACGTATAACGTATAACGTATAACATATAACGTACAACGTATAACGTATAACGTATAACGTATAACGTATAACGTATAACGTATAACGTATAACGTATAACGTATAACGTATCACGTATAACGTATAACGTATAACGTATAACGTATAACGTATAACGTATAACATATAACGTATAACGTATAACGTGTAACATATAACGTATAACGTATAACGTATAACGTATTACGTATAAACTATATCGTCTAACATATAACGCATAACGTATATCGTATAACGTATAACATATAACGTATAACGTATAACGTATAACGTATAACGTATTACATATTACATATAACGTATAACGTACAACGTATAACGTATAACATATAACGTCTACCGTTTAACGTATAACGTATAACGTATAACGTATAACGTATAACGTACAACGTATAACGTATAACGTATATCCTATAACGCATAACGTATATCCTATAACGCATAACGTATAGCGTGTAACGCATAACGTATACCGTATAACGTATAACGTATAACGTATAACGTATAACGTATAACGTATTACACATAACGTATAACGTAAAACGTACGACGTATAACGTATAACATATAACGTCTAACGGTTAATGTATAACGTATAACGTATAACGTATAGCATACAACGTATAACGTATAACGTATACCCGATAACGCATAACGTATAGCGTATAACGCATAACGTATACCGTATAACGTATAACGTATAACGTATAACGTATAACGTATAACGTATAACGTATAACGTATAACGTATAACGTTTAATGTATAACGTATAACGTATAACGTATAGCGTACAACGTATAACGTATAACGTATATCCGATAACGCATAACGTATAGCGTATAACGCATAACGTATACCGTATAACGTATAACGTATAACGTATAACGTATAACGTATAACGTACAACGTATAACGTATAACGTATATCCTATAACGCATAACGTATATCCTATAACGCATAACGTATAACGTACAACGTATAACGTATAACATATAACGTCTAACGTTTAACGTATAACGTATAACGTATAACGTATAACGTATAACGTATAACGTATAACGTATAACGTGTAACGTATAACGTATAACGTATAACGTATAACGTATGACGTATCACGTATAAGGTTTGACCTATAACGTATACCGTATAACGTATAACGTATAACGTATAACGTATAACGTATAACGTATAACGTATAACGTATAACGTATAACGTATAACGTATAACGTATAACGTATAACGTATAACGTACAACGTATAACGTATAACGTATAACGTATAACGTATAACGTATAACGTATAACGCATAACGTATACCGTATAACGTATAACGTATAACGTATAACGTATAACGTATAACGTATAACGTATAACGTATAACGTATAACGTATAACGTATAACGTATCACGTATAACGTATAACGTATAACGTATAACGTATAACGTATAACGTATAACGTACAACGTATAACGTATAACGTACAACGTATAACGTATAACGTATAACGTATAACGTATAACGTATAACGTATAACGTATAACGTATAACGTATAACGTATAACGTATAACGTATAACGTATAACGTATTACGTATAAACTATATCGTCTAACATATAACGCATAACGTATATCGTATAACGTATAACGTATAACGTATAACGTATAACGTATAACGTATAACGTATAACGTATAACGTATAACGTATTACATATTACATATAACGTATAACGTACAACGTATAACGTATAACATATAACGTCCAACGTTTAACGTATAACGTATAACGTATAACGTATAACGTACAACGTATAACGTACAACGTATAACGTACAACGTATAACGTATAACGTATACCCGATAACGCATAACGTATAGCGTATAACGCATAACGTATACCGTATAACGTATAACGTATAACGTATAACGCATAACGTATAACGTATAACGTATAACGTATAACGTATAACGTACAACGTATAACGTATAACGTATAACGTATAACGTATAACGTATAACGTATAACGTATAACGTATAACGTATAACGTATCACGTATAACGTATAACGTATAACGTATAACGTATAACGTATAACGTATAACGTATAACGTACAACGTATAACGTATAACGTATAACGTATAACGTATGACGTATCACGTATAAGGTTTGACCTATAACGTATACCGTATAACGTATAACGTATAACGTATAACGTATAACGTATAACGTATAACGTATAACGTGTAACGTATAACGTATAACGTATAACGTATAACGTATGACGTATCACGTATAAGGTTTGACCTATAACGTATACCGTATAACGTATAACGTATAACGTATAACGTATAACGTATAACGTATAACGTATAACGTATAACGTACAACGTATAACGTATAACGTATAACGTATAACGTATAACGTATAACGTATAACGTATAACGTATAACGTATAACGTATCACGTATAACGTATAACGTATAACGTATAACGTATAACGTATAACGTATAACGTATAACATATAACGTATAACGTATAACGTATAACATATAACGTATAACGTATAACGTATAACGTATTACGTATAAACTATATCGTCTAACATATAACGCATAACGTATATCGTATAACGTATAACATATAACGTATAACGTATAACGTATAACGTATAACATATTACATATTACATATAACGTATAACGTACAACGTATAACGTATAACATATAACGTCTACCGTTTAACGTATAACGTATAACGTATAACGTATAACGTATAACGTACAACGTATAACGTATAACGTATATCCTATAACGCATAACGTATATCCTATAACGCATAACGTATAGCGTGTAACGCATAACGTATACCGTATAACGTATAACGTATAACGTATAACGTATAACGTATAACGTATTACATATAACGTATAACGTAAAACGTACGACGTATAACGTATAACGTATAACGTATAACGTTTAATGTATAACGTATAACGTATAACGTATAGCGTACAACGTATAACGTATAACGTATATCCGATAACGCATAACGTATAGCGTATAACGCATAACGTATACCGTATAACGTATAACGTATAACGTATAACGTATAACGTATAACGTACAACGTATAACGTATAACGTATATCCTATAACGCATAACGTATATCCTATAACGCATAACGTATAACGTACAACGTATAACGTATAACATATAACGTCTAACGTTTAACGTATAACGTATAACGTATAACGTATAACGTATAACGTATAACGTATAACGTGTAACGTATAACGTATAACGTATAACGTATAACGTATGACGTATCACGTATAAGGTTTGACCTATAACGTATACCGTATAACGTATAACGCATAACGTATAACGTATAACGTATAACGTATAACGTATAACGTATAACGTATAACGTATAACGTATAACGTACAACGTATAACGTACAACGTATAACGTATAACGTATAACGTATAACGTATAACGTATAACGTATAACGTATAACGTATAACGTATAACGTATAACGTATAACGTATAACGTATAACGTATAACGTATAACGTATAACGTATAACGTATAACGTATAACGTATAACGTATAACGTATAACGTATAACGTATAACGTATAACGTATAACGTATAACGTATAACGCATAACGTATACCGTATAACGTATAACGTATAACGTATAACGTATAACGTATAACGTATAACGTATAACGTATAACGTATAACGTATAACGTATAACGTATCACGTATAACGTATAACGTATAACGTATAACGTATAACGTACAACGTATAACGTATAACGTATAACGTATAACGTATGACGTATCACGTATAAGGTTTGACCTATAACGTATACCGTATAACGTATAACGTATAACGTATAACGTATAACGTATAACGTATAACGTATAACGTGTAACGTATAACGTATAACGTATAACGTATAACGTATGACGTATCACGTATAACGTATAACGTATAACGTATAACGTATAACGTATAACGTATAACGTATAACGTATCACGTATAACGTATAACGTATAACGTATAACGTATAACGTATAACGTATAACGTACAACGTATAACGTATAACGTACAACGTATAATGTATAACGTATAACGTATAACGTATAACGTATAACGTATAACGTATAACGTATAACGTATAACGTATAACGTATAACGTATAACGTATTACGTATAAACTATATCGTCTAACATATAACGCATAACGTATATCGTATAACGTATAACGTATAACGTATAACGTATAACGTATAACGTATAACGTATTACATATTACATATAACGTATAACGTACAACGTATAACGTATAACATATAACGTCCAACGTTTAACGTATAACGTATAACGTATAACGTATAACGTATAACGTACAACGTATAACGTATAACGTATATCCTATAACGCATAACGTATATCCTATAACGCATAACGTATAGCGTGTAACGCATAACGTATACCCTATAACGTATAACGTATAACGTATAACGTATAACGTATTACATATTACGTATAACGTAAAACGTACGACGTATAACGTATAACATATAACGTCTAACGTTTAATGTATAACGCATAACGTATAACGTATAGCGTACAACGTATAACGTATTACGTATATCCGATAACGCATAACGTATAGCGTATAACGCATAACGTATACCGTATAACGTATAACGTATAACGTATAACGTATAACGTATAACGTATAACGTGTAACGTATAACGTATAACGTATAACGTATAACGTATGACGTATCACGTATAAGGTTTGACCTATAACGTATACCGTATAACGAATAACGTATAACGTATAACGTATAACGTATAATATAACGTATAACGTATAACGTCCAACGTATAACGTATAACGTATAACGTATAACGTATAACGTATAACGTATAACGTATAACGTATAACGTATAACGTATAACGTATAACGTATCACGTATAACGTATAACGTATAACGTATAACGTATAACTTATAACGTATAACATATAACGTATAACGTATAACGTATAACGTATAACGTATAACGTATAACGTATAACGTATTACGTATAAACTATATCGTCTAACATATAACGCATAACGTATATCGTATAACGTATAAGGTATAACGTATAACGTATAACGTATAACGTATAACGTATTACATATTACATATAACGTATAACGTACAACGTATAACGTATAACATATAACGTCTAACGTTTAACGTATAACGTATAACGTATAACGTATAACGTACAACGTATAACGTATAACGTATATCTTATAACGCATAACGTATATCCTATAACGCATAACGTATAGCGTGTAACGCATAACGTATACCGTATAACGTATAACGTATAACGTAAAACGTATAACGTATAACGTATTACATATTACGTATAACGTAAAACGTACGACGTATAACGTATAACTTATAACGTCTAACGTTTAATGTATAACGTATAACGTATAACGTATAGCGTACAACGTATAACGTATAACGTATATCCGATAACGCATAACGTATAGCGTATAACGCATAACGTATACCGTATAACGTATAACGTATAACGTATAACGTATAACGTATAACGTATAACATATCACGTATAACGTATAGCGTACAACGTATAACGTATTACGTATATCCGATAACGCATAACGTATAGCGTATAACGCATAACGTATACCGTATAACGTATAACGTATAACGTATAACGTATAACGTATAACGTATAACGTATAACGTATAACGTATAACGTATAACGTATAACGTATAACGTATAACGCATAACGCATAACATATAACGCATAACGTATAACGTATAACGTGTAACGTATAACGTATAACGTATAACGTATAACGTATAACGTATAACGTATAACGTATAACGCATAACGCATAACATATAACGCATAACGTATAACGTATATCGTGTAACGTATAACGTATAGCGTATAACGTATAACGTATTACATATTACATATAACGTATAACGTACAACGTATAACGTATAACGTATAACGCATAACGTATAACGCATAACGTATAACGTTTAACGTGTAACGTATAACGTATAGCGTATAACGTATAACGTATTACATATTACATATAACGTATAACGTACAACGTATAACGTATAACATATAACGTCTAACGTTTAACGTATAACGTATAACGTATAACGGATAACGTATAACGTATAACGTATAACGTATAACGTGTAACGTATAACGTATAACGTATAACGTATAACGTATGACGTATCACGTATAAGGTTTGACCTATAACGTATACCGTATAACGTATAACGTATAACGTATAACGTATAACATATAACGTATAACGTATAACGTATAACATATAACGTATAACGTATAACGTATAACGTATAACGTATAACGTATAACGTATAACGTATAACGTATAACGTATAACGTATAACGTATAACGTATAACGTATAACGTATAACGTATAACGTATAACGTATAACGTATAACGTATAACGTATTACATATTACATATAACGTATAACGTACAACGTATAACGTATAACATATAACGTCCAACGTTTAACGTATAACGTATAACGTATAACGTATAACGTACAACGTATAACGTATAACGTATATCCTATAACGCATAACGTATATCCTATAACGCATAACGTATAGCGTGTAACGCATAACGTATACCCTATAACGTATAACGTATAACGTATAACGTATAACGTATTACATATTACGTATAACGTAAAACGTACGACGTATAACGTATAACATATAACGTCTAACGTTTAATGTATAACGCATAACGTATAACGTATAGCGTACAACGTATAACGTATTACGTATATCCGATAACGCATAACGTATAGCGTATAACGCATAACGTATACCGTATAACGTATAACGTATAACGTATAACGTATAACGTATAACGTATAACGTATAACGTGTAACGTATAACGTATAACGTATAACGTATAACGTATGACGTATCACGTATAAGGTTTGACCTATAACGTATACCGTATAACGAATAACGTATAACGTATAACGTATAACGTATAATATAACGTATAACGTATAACGTCCAACGTATAACGTATAACGTATAACGTATAACGTATAACGTATAACGTATAACGTATAACGTATAACGTATAACGTATAACGTATAACGTATCACGTATAACGTATAACGTATAACGTATAACGTATAACTTATAACGTATAACATATAACGTATAACGTATAACGTATAACGTATAACGTATAACGTATAACGTATAACGTATTACGTATAAACTATATCGTCTAACATATAACGCATAACGTATATCGTATAACGTATAAGGTATAACGTATAACGTATAACGTATAACGTATAACGTATTACATATTACATATAACGTATAACGTACAACGTATAACGTATAACATATAACGTCTAACGTTTAACGTATAACGTATAACGTATAACGTATAACGTACAACGTATAACGTATAACGTATATCTTATAACGCATAACGTATATCCTATAACGCATAACGTATAGCGTGTAACGCATAACGTATACCGTATAACGTATAACGTATAACGTAAAACGTATAACGTATAACGTATTACATATTACGTATAACGTAAAACGTACGACGTATAACGTATAACTTATAACGTCTAACGTTTAATGTATAACGTATAACGTATAACGTATAGCGTACAACGTATAACGTATAACGTATATCCGATAACGCATAACGTATAGCGTATAACGCATAACGTATACCGTATAACGTATAACGTATAACGTATAACGTATAACGTATAACGTATAACATATCACGTATAACGTATAGCGTACAACGTATAACGTATTACGTATATCCGATAACGCATAACGTATAGCGTATAACGCATAACGTATACCGTATAACGTATAACGTATAACGTATAACGTATAACGTATAACGTATAACGTATAACGTATAACGTATAACGTATAACGTATAACGTATAACGTATAACGTATAACGCATAACGCATAACATATAACGCATAACGTATAACGTATAACGTGTAACGTATAACGTATAACGTATAACGTATAACGTATAACGTATAACGTATAACGTATAACGCATAACGCATAACATATAACGCATAACGTATAACGTATATCGTGTAACGTATAACGTATAGCGTATAACGTATAACGTATTACATATTACATATAACGTATAACGTACAACGTATAACGTATAACGTATAACGCATCACGTATAACGCATAACGTATAACGTATAACGTGTAACGTATAACGTATAGCGTATAACGTATAACGTATTACATATTACATATAACGTATAACGTACAACGTATAACGTATAACATATAACGTCTAACGTTTAACGTATAACGTATAACGTATAACGTATAACGTATAACGTATAACGTATAACGTATAACGTGTAACGTATAACGTATAACGTATAACGTATAACGTATGACGTATCACGTATAAGGTTTGACCTATAACGTATACCGTATAACGTATAACGTATAACGTATAACGTATAACATATAACGTATAACGTATAACGTATAACATATAACGTATAACGTATAACGTATAACGTATAACGTATAACGTATAACGTATAACGTATAACGTATAACGTATAACGTATAACGTATAACGTATAACGTATAACGTATAACGTATAACGTATTACATATTACATATAACGTATAACGTATAACGTATATCGCATAACGTATAACGTATAACGTATAACGTATAACGTATAACGTATAACGTATAACGTATAACCTATAACGTATAACGTATAACGTATAACGTATAACGTATAACGTATAACGTATAACGTATAACGTATAACGTATAACGTATAACGTATAACGTATAACGTATAACGTATAACGTATAACGTATAACGTATAACGTATAACGTATAACGTATAACGTATAACGTATAACGTATAACGTATAACGTATAACGTATAGCGTATAACCTATAACGTATTACATATTACATATAACGTATAACGTACAACGTATAACGTACAACGTATAACGCATAACGTATAACGCATAACGTATAACGTATAACGTGTAACGTATAACGTATAGCGTATAACGTATAACGTATTACATATTACATATAACGTATAACGTACAACGTATAACGTATAACGTATAACGTATTACGTATAAACTATATCGTCTAACATATAACGCATAACGTATATCGTATAACGTATAACGTATAACGTATAACGTATAACGTATAACGTATAACGTATAACGTATTACATATTACATATAACGTATAACGTACAACGAATAACGTATAACATATAACGTCTAACGTTTAACGTATAACGTATAACGTATAACGTATTACGTACAACGTATAACGTATAACGTATATCCTATAACGCATAACGTATATCCTATAACGCATAACGTATAGCGTATAACGCATAACGTATACCGTATAACGTATAACGTATAACGTATAACGTATAACGTATTACATATTACGTATAACGTGAAACGTACGACGTATAACGTATAACATATAACGTCTAACGTTTAATGTATAACGTATAACGTATAACGTATAGCGTACAACGTATAACGTATAACGTATATCCGATAACGCATAACGTATAGCGTATAACGCATAACGTATACCGTATAACGTATAACGTATAACGTATAACGTATAACGTATAACGTATAACGTATAACGTATAACGTATAACGTATAACGTATAACGTATAACGTATAACGTATAACGTATAACGTATAACGTATAACGTATAACGTATAACGTATAACGTATAACGTATAACGTATAACGTATAACGTATAACGTATAACGTATAACATATAACGTATAACGTATAACGCATAACGTATAACGCATAACGTATAACGCATAACGTGTAACGTATAACGTATAGCGTATAACGTATAACGTATTACATATTACATATAACGTATAACGTACAACGTATATCGTATAACATATAACGTATAACGTATAACGTATAACGTATAACGTATAACGTATAACGTATAACGTATAACGTATAACGTATAACGTATAACGTATAACGTATAACGTATAACGTATAACGTATAACGTATAACGTATAACGTATAACGTATAACGTATAACGTATAACGTATAACGTATAACGTATAACGTATAACGTATAACGCATAACGTATAACGCATAACGTATAACGTATAACGCATAACGTATAACGTATAACGTATAACGTATAACGTATAACGTATAACGTAAAACGTATAACGTATAACGTATAACGTATAACGTATAACGTATAACGTATGACGTATAACGTATAACGTATAACGACTAACGTATTACGTATAAACTATATCGTCTAACATATAACGCATAACATATAACGTATAACGTATAACGCATAACGTATAACGCATAACGTATAACGCATAACGTGTAACGTATAACGTATAGCGTATAACGTATAACGTATTACATATTACATATAACGTATAACGTACAACGTATATCGTATAACATATAACGTATAACGTATAACGTATAACGTATAACGTATAACGTATAACGTATAACGTATAACGTATAACGTATAACGTATAACGTATAACGTATAACGTATAACGTATAACGTATAACGTATAACGTATAACGTATAACGTATAACGTATAACGTATAACGTATAACGTATAACGTATAACGTATAACGTATAACATATAACGTATAACGTATAACGCATAACGTATAACGCATAACGTATAACGCATAACGTGTAACGTATAACGTATAGCGTATAACGTATAACGTATTACATATTACATATAACGTATAACGTACAACGTATAACGTATAACATATAACGTCTAACGTTTAACGTGTAACGTATAACGTATAACGTATAACGTATAACGTACAACGTATAACGTATAACGTATATCCGATAACGCATAACGTATAGCGTATAACGCATAACGTATACCGTATAACGTATAACGTATAACGTATAACGTATAACGTATAACGTATAACGTATAACGTATAACGTATAACGTATAACGTATAACGTATAACGTATAACGTATAACGTATAACGTATAACGTATAACGTATAACGTATAACGTATAACGTATAACGTATAACGTATAACGTATAACGTATAACGTATAACGTATAACGTATAACATATAACGTATAACGTATAACGCATAACGTATAACGCATAACGTATAACGCATAACGTGTAACGTATAACGTATAGCGTATAACGTATAACGTATTACATATTACATATAACGTATAACGTACAACGTATATCGTATAACATGTAACGTATAACGTATAACGTATAACGTATAACGTATAACGTATAACGTATAACGTATAACGTATAACGTATAACGTATAACGTATAACGTATAACGTATAACGTATAACGTATAACGTATAAGGTATAACGTATAACGTATAGCGTATAGCGTATAACGTATAACGTATTACATATTACATATAACGTATAACGTACAACGTATAACGTACAACGTATAACGCATAACGTATAACGCATAACGTATAACGTATAACGTGTAACGTATAACGTATAGCGTATAACGTATAACGTATTACATATTACATATAACGTATAACGTACAACGTATAACGTATAACGTATAACGTATTACGTATAAACTATATCGTCTAACATATAACGCATAACGTATATCGTATAACGTATAACGTATAACGTATAACGTATAACGTATAACGTATAACGTATAACGTATTACATATTACATATAACGTATAACGTACAACGAATAAAGTATAACATATAACGTCTAACGTTTAACGTATAACGTATAACGTATAACGTATAACGTATAACGTACAACGTATAACGTATAACGTATATCCTATAACGCATAACGTATATCCTATAACGCATAACGTATAGCGTATAACGCATAACGTATACCGTATAACGTATAACGTATAACGTATAACGTATAACGTATTACATATTACGTATAACGTAAAACGTACGACGTATAACGTATAACATATAACGTCTAACGTTTAATGTATAACGTATAACGTATAACGTATAGCGTACAACGTATAACGTATAACGTATATCCGATAACGCATAACGTATAGCGTATAACGCATAACGTATACCGTATAACGTATAACGTATAACGTATAACGTATAACGTATAACGTATAACGTATAACGTATAACGTATAACGTATAACGTATAACGTATAACGTATAACGTATAACGTATAACGTATAACGTATAACGTATAACGTATAACGTATAACGTATATCGTATAACGTATAACGTATAACGTATAACGTATAACGTATAACGTATAACGTATAACGTATAACGTATAACGTATAACGTATAACGTATAACGTATAACGTATAACGTATAACGTATAACGTAAAACGTATAACGTATAACGTATAACGTATAACGTATAACGTATAACGTATAACGAATAACGTATTACGTATAAACTATATCGTCTAACATATAACGAATAACGTATATCGTATAACGTATAACGTATAACGTATAACGTATAACGTATAACGTATAACGTATAACGTATAACGTAAAACGTATAACGTATAACGTATAACGTATAACGTATAACGCATAACGTATAACGTATAACGTATAACGTATAACGTATAACGTATAACGTATAACGTATAACGTATAACGTATAACGTATAACGTATAACGCATAACGTATAACGCATAACGTGTAACGTATAACGTATAGCGTATAACGTATAACGTATTACATATTACATATAACGTATAACGCATAACGTGTAACGTATAACGTATAACGTATAACGTATAACGTATAACGTAAAACGTATAACGTATAACGTATAACGTATAACGTATAACGTATAACGTATAACGTATAACGTATAACGTATAACGTATAACGTATAACGTATAACGTATAACGTAAAACGTATAACGTATAACGTATAACGTATAACGTATAACGTATAACGTATAACGAATAACGTATTACGTATAAACTATATCGTCTAACATATAACGAATAACGTATATCGTATAACGTATAACGTATAACGTATAACGTATAACGTATAACGTATAACGTATAACGTATAACGTATAACGTATAACGTAAAACGTATAACGTATAACGTATAACGTATAACGTATAACGCATAACGTATAACGTATAACGTATAACGTATAACGTATAACGTATAACGTATAACGTATAACGTATAACGTATAACGTATAACGTATAACGTATAACGTATAACGTATAACGTATAACGTATAACGTATATCCTATAACGCATAACGTATATCCTATAACGCATAACGTATAGCGTATACCGCATAACGTATACCGTATAACGTATAACGTATAACGTATAACGTATAACGTATAACGTATAACGAATAACGTGTAACGTGTAACGTCTAACGTATATCCGATATCGCATAACGTATAGCGTATAACGTATAGCGTACAACGTATAACGTATAACGTATATCCGATAACGCATAACGTATAGCGCATAACGCATAACGTATACCGTATGACGTATAACGTATAACGTATAACGTATAACGTATAACGTATAACGTATAACGTATAACGTATAACGTATAACGTATAACGTATAACGTATAACGTATTACGTATAACGTATAACGTATAACGTATAACGTATAACGTATAACGTATAACGTATAACGTATAACGTATAACGTATAACGTATAACGTATAACGTATAACGTATAACGTATAACGTATAACGTATAACGTATAACGTATAACGTATAACGTATAACGTATAACGTATAACGTATAACGTATAACGTATAACGTATAACGTATAACGTATAACGTATAACGTAAAACGTATAACGTATAACGTATAACGTATAACGTATAACGTATAACGTATAACGAATAACGTATTACGTATAAACTATATCGTCTAACATATAACGAATAACGTATATCGTATAACGTATAACGTATAACGTATAACGTATAACGTATAACGTATAACGTATAACGTATAACGTATAACGTATAACGTAAAACGTATAACGTATAACGTATAACGTATAACGTATAACGCATAACGTATAACGTATAACGTATAACGTATAACGTATAACGTATAACGTATAACGTATAACGTATAACGTATAACGTATAACGTATAACGTATAACGTATAACGTATAACGTATAACGTATAACGTATATCCTATAACGCATAACGTATATCCTATAACGCATAACGTATAGCGTATACCGCATAACGTATACCGTATAACGTATAACGTATAACGTATAACGTATAACGTATAACGTATAACGAATAACGTGTAACGTGTAACGTCTAACGTATATCCGATATCGCATAACGTATAGCGTATAACGTATAGCGTACAACGTATAACGTATAACGTATATCCGATAACGCATAACGTATAGCGCATAACGCATAACGTATACCGTATGACGTATAACGTATAACGTATAACGTATAACGTATAACGTATAACGTATAACGTATAACGTATAACGTATAACGTATAACGTATAACGTATAACGTATTACGTATAACGTATAACGTATAACGTATAACGTATAACGTATAACGTATAACGTATAACGTATAACGTATAACGTATAACGTATAACGTATAACGTATAACGTATAACGTATAACGTATAACGTATAACGTATAACGTATAACGTATAACGTATAACGTATAACGTATAACGTATAACGTATAACGTATAACGTATAACGTATAACGTATAACGTATAACGTATAACGTATAACGTATAACGTATAACGTATAACGTATAACGTATAACGTATAACGTATAACGTATAACGTATAACGTATAACGTATAACGTATAACGTATAACGTATAACGTATAACGTATAACGTATAACGTATGACGTATAACGTATAACGTATAACGTATAACGTATAACGTATAACGCATAACGTATAACGCATAACGCATAGCGTATAACGTATAACGTGTAACGTATAACGTATAGCGTATAACGTATAACGTAATACATATTACATATAACGTATAACGTACAACGTATAACGTATAACATATAGCGTCTAACGTTTAACGTATAACGTATAACGTATAACGTATAACGTATAACGTACAACGTATAACGTATAACGTATATCCTATAACGCATAACGTATATCCTATAACGCATAACCTATAGCGTATAACGCATAACGTATACCGTATAACGTATAACGTATAACGTATAACGTATAACGTATAGCGTATAACGTATGACGTATCACGTATAAGGTATGACCTATAACGTATACCGTATAACGTATAACGTATAACGTATAACGTATAACGTATAACGTATAACGTATAACGTATAACGTATAACGTATAACGTATAACGTATAACGTATAACGTATAACGTATAACGTATAACGTATAACGTATAACGTATAACGTATAACGTATAACGTATAACGTATAACGTTTAACGAATAACGTATTACGTATAAACTATATCGTCTAACATATAACGCATAACGTATATCGTATAACGTATAACGTATAACGTATAACGTATAACGTATAACGTATAACGTATAACGTATAACGTATAACGTATAACGTATAACGTATAACGTATAACGTATAACGTATAACGTATAACGTATAACGTATAACGTATAACGTATAACGTATAACGTATAACGTATAACGTATAACGTATAACGTATAACGTATAACGTATGACGTATAACGTATAACGTATAACGTATAACGTATAACGTATAACGTATAACGTATAACGTATAACGCATAACGTATAACGTATAACGTGTAACGTATAACGTATAACGTATAACGTATAACGTATAACGTATAACGTACAACGTATAACGTATAACGCATAACGTATAACGCATAACGTATAACGTATAACGTGTAACGTATAACGTATAGCGTATAACGTATAACGTAATACATATTACATATAACGTATAACGTACAACGTATAACGTATATCATATAACGTCTAACGTTTAACGTATAACGTATAACGTATAACGTATAACGTATAACGTACAACCTATAACGTATAACGTATATCCTATAACGCATAACGTATATCCTATAACGCATAGCGTATAGCGTATAACGCATAACGTATACCGTATAACGTATAACGTATAACGTATAACGTATAACGTATAACGTATAACGTATAACGTGTAACGTGTAACGTCTAACGTATAACGTATAACGTATAACGTAGAACGTAGAACGTATAACGTATAACGTATAACATATAACGTATAACGTATAACGTATAACGTATAACGTATAACGTATAACATATAACGTATAACGTTTAACGTATAACGTATAACGTACAACGTATAACGTACAACGTATATCCTATAACGCATAACGTATAACGTATAACGTATATCGTATAACGTATAACGTATAACGTATAACGTATAACGTATAACGTATATCCTATAACGCATAACGTATATCCTATAACGCATAACGTATAGCGTATAACGCATAACGTATACCGTATAACGCATAACGTATACCGTATAACGTATAACGTATAACGTATAACGTATAACGTATAACGTATAACGTATAACGTATAACGTATAACGTATAACGTTTAACGTATAACGTATAACGTATAACGTATAACGTATAACGTATAACGTATAACGTATAACGTATAACGCATAACGTATAACGTATAACGTATAACGTATAACGTATAACGTATAACGTATAACGTATAACGTATAACGTATAACGTATAACGTATAACGTATAACGTATAACGTATAACGTATAACGCATAACGTATAACGCATAACGTATAACGCATAACGTATAACGCATAACGTATAACGTATAACGTATAACGTATAACGTATAACGTATAACGTATAACGTATAACGTATAACGTATAACGTATAACGTATAACGTATAACGTATAACGTATAACGTATAACGTATAACGTATAACGTATAACGTGTAACGTATAACGTGTAACGTGTAACGTCTAACGTATAACGTATAACGTATAACGCATAACGTATAACGTATAACGTATAACGTATAACGTATAACGTATAACGTATAACGTATAACGTATAACGTACAACGTATAACGTATAACGTATAACGTATAACGTATAACGTATAACGTATAACGTGTAACGTATAACGT
Organism: Ptiloglossa arizonensis; assembly: GCF_051014685.1. NCBI lineage: Eukaryota > Metazoa > Arthropoda > Insecta > Hymenoptera > Colletidae > Ptiloglossa > Ptiloglossa arizonensis. Next base: position 662,838 of record NW_027478613.1, on the reverse strand, counting down.
ATAGCGTATATCCTATAACGCATAACGTATAGCGTATACCGCATAACGTATACCGTATAACGTATAACGTATAACGTATAACGTATAACGTATAACGTATAACGTATAACGAATAACGTGTAACGTGTAACGTCTAACGTATATCCGATATCGCATAACGTATAGCGTATAACGTATAGCGTACAACGTATAACGTATAACGTATATCCGATAACGCATAACGTATAGCGCATAACGCATAACGTATACCGTATGACGTATAACGTATAACGTATAACGTATAACGTATAACGTATAACGTATAACGTATAACGTATAACGTATAACGTATAACGTATAACGTATAACGTATAACGTATTACGTATAACGTATAACGTATAACGTATAACGTATAACGTATAACGTATAACGTATAACGTATAACGTATAACGTATAACGTATAACGTATAACGTATAACGTATAACGTATAACGTATAACGTATAACGTATAACGTATAACGTATAACGTATAACGTATAACGTATAACGTATAACGTATAACGTATAACGTATAACGTATAACGTATAACGTATAACGTATAACGTATAACGTATAACGTATAACGTATAACGTATAACATATAACGTATAACGTATAACGCATAACGTATAACGCATAACGTATAACGCATAACGTGTAACGTATAACGTATAGCGTATAACGTATAACGTATTACATATTACATATAACGTATAACGTACAACGTATATCGTATAACATGTAACGTATAACGTATAACGTATAACGTATAACGTATAACGTATAACGTATAACGTATAACGTATAACGTATAACGTATAACGTATAACGTATAACGTATAACGTATAACGTATAACGTATAAGGTATAACGTATAACGTATAGCGTATAGCGTATAACGTATAACGTATTACATATTACATATAACGTATAACGTACAACGTATAACGTACAACGTATAACGCATAACGTATAACGCATAACGTATAACGTATAACGTGTAACGTATAACGTATAGCGTATAACGTATAACGTATTACATATTACATATAACGTATAACGTACAACGTATAACGTATAACGTATAACGTATTACGTATAAACTATATCGTCTAACATATAACGCATAACGTATATCGTATAACGTATAACGTATAACGTATAACGTATAACGTATAACGTATAACGTATAACGTATTACATATTACATATAACGTATAACGTACAACGAATAAAGTATAACATATAACGTCTAACGTTTAACGTATAACGTATAACGTATAACGTATAACGTATAACGTACAACGTATAACGTATAACGTATATCCTATAACGCATAACGTATATCCTATAACGCATAACGTATAGCGTATAACGCATAACGTATACCGTATAACGTATAACGTATAACGTATAACGTATAACGTATTACATATTACGTATAACGTAAAACGTACGACGTATAACGTATAACATATAACGTCTAACGTTTAATGTATAACGTATAACGTATAACGTATAGCGTACAACGTATAACGTATAACGTATATCCGATAACGCATAACGTATAGCGTATAACGCATAACGTATACCGTATAACGTATAACGTATAACGTATAACGTATAACGTATAACGTATAACGTATAACGTATAACGTATAACGTATAACGTATAACGTATAACGTATAACGTATAACGTATAACGTATAACGTATAACGTATAACGTATAACGTATAACGTATATCGTATAACGTATAACGTATAACGAATAACGTGTAACGTGTAACGTCTAACGTATATCCGATATCGCATAACGTATAGCGTATAACGTATAGCGTACAACGTATAACGTATAACGTATATCCGATAACGCATAACGTATAGCGCATAACGCATAACGTATACCGTATGACGTATAACGTATAACGTATAACGTATAACGTATAACGTATAACGTATAACGTATAACGTATAACGTATAACGTATAACGTATAACGTATAACGTATTACGTATAACGTATAACGTATAACGTATAACGTATAACGTATAACGTATAACGTATAACGTATAACGTATAACGTATAACGTATAACGTATAACGTATAACGTATAACGTATAACGTATAACGTATAACGTATAACGTATAACGTATAACGTATAACGTATAACGTATAACGTATAACGTATAACGTATAACGTATAACGTATAACGTATAACGTATAACGTAAAACGTATAACGTATAACGTATAACGTATAACGTATAACGTATAACGTATAACGAATAACGTATTACGTATAAACTATATCGTCTAACATATAACGAATAACGTATATCGTATAACGTATAACGTATAACGTATAACGTATAACGTATAACGTATAACGTATAACGTATAACGTATAACGTATAACGTAAAACGTATAACGTATAACGTATAACGTATAACGTATAACGCATAACGTATAACGTATAACGTATAACGTATAACGTATAACGTATAACGTATAACGTATAACGTATAACGTATAACGTATAACGTATAACGTATAACGTATAACGTATAACGTATAACGTATAACGTATATCCTATAACGCATAACGTATATCCTATAACGCATAACGTATAGCGTATACCGCATAACGTATACCGTATAACGTATAACGTATAACGTATAACGTATAACGTATAACGTATAACGAATAACGTGTAACGTGTAACGTCTAACGTATATCCGATATCGCATAACGTATAGCGTATAACGTATAGCGTACAACGTATAACGTATAACGTATATCCGATAACGCATAACGTATAGCGCATAACGCATAACGTATACCGTATGACGTATAACGTATAACGTATAACGTATAACGTATAACGTATAACGTATAACGTATAACGTATAACGTATAACGTATAACGTATAACGTATAACGTATTACGTATAACGTATAACGTATAACGTATAACGTATAACGTATAACGTATAACGTATAACGTATAACGTATAACGTATAACGTATAACGTATAACGTATAACGTATAACGTATAACGTATAACGTATAACGTATAACGTATAACGTATAACGTATAACGTATAACGTATAACGTATAACGTATAACGTATAACGTATAACGTATAACGAATAACGTATTACGTATAAACTATATCGTCTAACATATAACGAATAACGTATATCGTATAACGTATAACGTATAACGTATAACGTATAACGTATAACGTATAACGTATAACGTATAACGTATAACGTATAACGTATAACGTAAAACGTATAACGTATAACGTATAACGTATAACGTATAACGCATAACGTATAACGTATAACGTATAACGTATAACGTATAACGTATAACGTATAACGTATAACGTATAACGTATAACGTATAACGTATAACGTATAACGTATAACGTATAACGTATAACGTATAACGTATATCCTATAACGCATAACGTATATCCTATAACGCATAACGTATAGCGTATACCGCATAACGTATACCGTATAACGTATAACGTATAACGTATAACGTATAACGTATAACGTATAACGAATAACGTGTAACGTGTAACGTCTAACGTATATCCGATATCGCATAACGTATAGCGTATAACGTATAGCGTACAACGTATAACGTATAACGTATATCCGATAACGCATAACGTATAGCGCATAACGCATAACGTATACCGTATGACGTATAACGTATAACGTATAACGTATAACGTATAACGTATAACGTATAACGTATAACGTATAACGTATAACGTATAACGTATAACGTATAACGTATTACGTATAACGTATAACGTATAACGTATAACGTATAACGTATAACGTATAACGTATAACGTATAACGTATAACGTATAACGTATAACGTATAACGTATAACGTATAACGTATAACGTATAACGTATAACGTATAACGTATAACGTATAACGTATAACGTATAACGTATAACGTATAACGTATAACGTATAACGTATAACGTATAACGTATAACGTATAACGTATAACGTATAACGTATAACGTATAACGTATAACGTATAACGTATAACGTATAACGTATAACGTATAACGTATAACGTATAACGTATAACGTATAACGTATAACGTATAACGTATAACGTATAACGTATGACGTATAACGTATAACGTATAACGTATAACGTATAACGTATAACGCATAACGTATAACGCATAACGCATAGCGTATAACGTATAACGTGTAACGTATAACGTATAGCGTATAACGTATAACGTAATACATATTACATATAACGTATAACGTACAACGTATAACGTATAACATATAGCGTCTAACGTTTAACGTATAACGTATAACGTATAACGTATAACGTATAACGTACAACGTATAACGTATAACGTATATCCTATAACGCATAACGTATATCCTATAACGCATAACCTATAGCGTATAACGCATAACGTATACCGTATAACGTATAACGTATAACGTATAACGTATAACGTATAGCGTATAACGTATGACGTATCACGTATAAGGTATGACCTATAACGTATACCGTATAACGTATAACGTATAACGTATAACGTATAACGTATAACGTATAACGTATAACGTATAACGTATAACGTATAACGTATAACGTATAACGTATAACGTATAACGTATAACGTATAACGTATAACGTATAACGTATAACGTATAACGTATAACGTATAACGTATAACGTTTAACGAATAACGTATTACGTATAAACTATATCGTCTAACATATAACGCATAACGTATATCGTATAACGTATAACGTATAACGTATAACGTATAACGTATAACGTATAACGTATAACGTATAACGTATAACGTATAACGTATAACGTATAACGTATAACGTATAACGTATAACGTATAACGTATAACGTATAACGTATAACGTATAACGTATAACGTATAACGTATAACGTATAACGTATAACGTATAACGTATAACGTATGACGTATAACGTATAACGTATAACGTATAACGTATAACGTATAACGTATAACGTATAACGTATAACGCATAACGTATAACGTATAACGTGTAACGTATAACGTATAACGTATAACGTATAACGTATAACGTATAACGTACAACGTATAACGTATAACGCATAACGTATAACGCATAACGTATAACGTATAACGTGTAACGTATAACGTATAGCGTATAACGTATAACGTAATACATATTACATATAACGTATAACGTACAACGTATAACGTATATCATATAACGTCTAACGTTTAACGTATAACGTATAACGTATAACGTATAACGTATAACGTACAACCTATAACGTATAACGTATATCCTATAACGCATAACGTATATCCTATAACGCATAGCGTATAGCGTATAACGCATAACGTATACCGTATAACGTATAACGTATAACGTATAACGTATAACGTATAACGTATAACGTATAACGTGTAACGTGTAACGTCTAACGTATAACGTATAACGTATAACGTAGAACGTAGAACGTATAACGTATAACGTATAACATATAACGTATAACGTATAACGTATAACGTATAACGTATAACGTATAACATATAACGTATAACGTTTAACGTATAACGTATAACGTACAACGTATAACGTACAACGTATATCCTATAACGCATAACGTATAACGTATAACGTATATCGTATAACGTATAACGTATAACGTATAACGTATAACGTATAACGTATATCCTATAACGCATAACGTATATCCTATAACGCATAACGTATAGCGTATAACGCATAACGTATACCGTATAACGCATAACGTATACCGTATAACGTATAACGTATAACGTATAACGTATAACGTATAACGTATAACGTATAACGTATAACGTATAACGTATAACGTTTAACGTATAACGTATAACGTATAACGTATAACGTATAACGTATAACGTATAACGTATAACGTATAACGCATAACGTATAACGTATAACGTATAACGTATAACGTATAACGTATAACGTATAACGTATAACGTATAACGTATAACGTATAACGTATAACGTATAACGTATAACGCATAACGTATAACGCATAACGTATAACGCATAACGTATAACGCATAACGTATAACGCATAACGTATAACGTATAACGTATAACGTATAACGTATAACGTATAACGTATAACGTATAACGTATAACGTATAACGTATAACGTATAACGTATAACGTATAACGTATAACGTATAACGTATAACGTATAACGTATAACGTGTAACGTATAACGTGTAACGTGTAACGTCTAACGTATAACGTATAACGTATAACGCATAACGTATAACGTATAACGTATAACGTATAACGTATAACGTATAACGTATAACGTATAACGTATAACGTACAACGTATAACGTATAACGTATAACGTATAACGTATAACGTATAACGTATAACGTGTAACGTATAACGTATAGCGTATATCCTATAACGCATAACGTATAGCGTATACCGCATAACGTATACCGTATAACGTATAACGTATAACGTATAACGTATAACGTATAACGTATAACGAATAACGTGTAACGTGTAACGTCTAACGTATATCCGATATCGCATAACGTATAGCGTATAACGTATAGCGTACAACGTATAACGTATAACGTATATCCGATAACGCATAACGTATAGCGCATAACGCATAACGTATACCGTATGACGTATAACGTATAACGTATAACGTATAACGTATAACGTATAACGTATAACGTATAACGTATAACGTATAACGTATAACGTATAACGTATAACGTATAACGTATTACGTATAACGTATAACGTATAACGTATAACGTATAACGTATAACGTATAACGTATAACGTATAACGTATAACGTATAACGTATAACGTATAACGTATAACGTATAACGTATAACGTATAACGTATAACGTATAACGTATAACGTATAACGTATAACGTATAACGTATAACGTATAACGTATAACGTATAACGTATAACGTATAACGTATAACGTATAACGTATAACGTATAACGTATAACGTATAACGTATAACGTATAACGTATAACGTATAACGTATAACGTATAACGTATAACGTATAACGTATAACGTATAACGTATAACGTATAACGTATAACGTATAACGTATAACGTATAACGTATAACGTATAACGTATAACGTATAACGTATAACGTATAACGCATAACGTATAACGCATAACGCATAGCGTATAACGTATAACGTGTAACGTATAACGTATAGCGTATAACGTATAACGTAATACATATTACATATAACGTATAACGTACAACGTATAACGTATAACATATAGCGTCTAACGTTTAACGTATAACGTATAACGTATAACGTATAACGTATAACGTACAACGTATAACGTATAACGTATATCCTATAACGCATAACGTATATCCTATAACGCATAACCTATAGCGTATAACGCATAACGTATACCGTATAACGTATAACGTATAACGTATAACGTATAACGTATAGCGTATAACGTATGACGTATCACGTATAAGGTATGACCTATAACGTATACCGTATAACGTATAACGTATAACGTATAACGTATAACGTATAACGTATAACGTATAACGTATAACGTATAACGTATAACGTATAACGTATAACGTATAACGTATAACGTATAACGTATAACGTATAACGTATAACGTATAACGTATAACGTATAACGTATAACGTATAACGTTTAACGAATAACGTATTACGTATAAACTATATCGTCTAACATATAACGCATAACGTATATCGTATAACGTATAACGTATAACGTATAACGTATAACGTATAACGTATAACGTATAACGTATAACGTATAACGTATAACGTATAACGTATAACGTATAACGTATAACGTATAACGTATAACGTATAACGTATAACGTATAACGTATAACGTATAACGTATAACGTATAACGTATAACGTATAACGTATAACGTATAACGTATGACGTATAACGTATAACGTATAACGTATAACGTATAACGTATAACGTATAACGTATAACGTATAACGTATAACGCATAACGTATAACGTATAACGTGTAACGTATAACGTATAACGTATAACGTATAACGTATAACGTATAACGTACAACGTATAACGTATAACGCATAACGTATAACGCATAACGTATAACGTATAACGTGTAACGTATAACGTATAGCGTATAACGTATAACGTAATACATATTACATATAACGTATAACGTACAACGTATAACGTATATCATATAACGTCTAACGTTTAACGTATAACGTATAACGTATAACGTATAACGTATAACGTACAACCTATAACGTATAACGTATATCCTATAACGCATAACGTATATCCTATAACGCATAGCGTATAGCGTATAACGCATAACGTATACCGTATAACGTATAACGTATAACGTATAACGTATAACGTATAACGTATAACGTATAACGTGTAACGTGTAACGTCTAACGTATAACGTATAACGTATAACGTAGAACGTAGAACGTATAACGTATAACGTATAACATATAACGTATAACGTATAACGTATAACGTATAACGTATAACGTATAACATATAACGTATAACGTTTAACGTATAACGTATAACGTACAACGTATAACGTACAACGTATATCCTATAACGCATAACGTATAACGTATAACGTATATCGTATAACGTATAACGTATAACGTATAACGTATAACGTATAACGTATATCCTATAACGCATAACGTATATCCTATAACGCATAACGTATAGCGTATAACGCATAACGTATACCGTATAACGCATAACGTATACCGTATAACGTATAACGTATAACGTATAACGTATAACGTATAACGTATAACGTATAACGTATAACGTATAACGTATAACGTTTAACGTATAACGTATAACGTATAACGTATAACGTATAACGTATAACGTATAACGTATAACGTATAACGCATAACGTATAACGTATAACGTATAACGTATAACGTATAACGTATAACGTATAACGTATAACGTATAACGTATAACGTATAACGTATAACGTATAACGTATAACGTATAACGTATAACGCATAACGTATAACGCATAACGTATAACGCATAACGTATAACGCATAACGTATAACGTATAACGTATAACGTATAACGTATAACGTATAACGTATAACGTATAACGTATAACGTATAACGTATAACGTATAACGTATAACGTATAACGTATAACGTATAACGTATAACGTATAACGTATAACGTATAACGTGTAACGTATAACGTGTAACGTGTAACGTCTAACGTATAACGTATAACGTATAACGCATAACGTATAACGTATAACGTATAACGTATAACGTATAACGTATAACGTATAACGTATAACGTATAACGTACAACGTATAACGTATAACGCATAACGTATAACGCATAACGTATAACGTATAACGTGTAACGTATAACGTATAGCGTATAACGTATAACGTAATACATATTACATATAACGTATAACGTACAACGTATAACGTATATCATATAACGTCTAACGTTTAACGTATAACGTATAACGTATAACGTATAACGTATAACGTACAACCTATAACGTATAACGTATATCCTATAACGCATAACGTATATCCTATAACGCATAACGTATAGCGTATAACGCATAACGTATACCGTATAACGTATAACGTATAACGTATAACGTATAACGTATAACGTATAACGTATAACGTGTAACGTGTAACGTCTAACGTATAACGTATAACGTATAACGTAGAACGTAGAACGTATAACGTATAACGTATAACATATAACGTATAACGTATAACGTATAACGTATAACGTATAACGTATAACATATAACGTATAACGTTTAACGTATAACGTATAACGTACAACGTATAACGTACAACGTATATCCTATAACGCATAACGTATAACGTATAACGTATATCGTATAACGTATAACGTATAACGTATAACGTATAACGTATAACGTATATCCTATAACGCATAACGTATATCCTATAACGCATAACGTATAGCGTATAACGCATAACGTATACCGTATAACGCATAACGTATACCGTATAACGTATAACGTATAACGTATAACGTATAACGTATAACGTATAACGTATAACGTATAACGTATAACGTATAACGTTTAACGTATAACGTATAACGTATAACGTATAACGTATAACGTATAACGTATAACGTATAACGTATAACGTATAACGTATAACGTATAACGTATAACGTATAACGTATAACGTATAACGTATAACGTATAACGTATAACGTATAACGTATAACGTATAACGTATAACGTATAACGTATAACGTATAACGTATAACGTATAACGTATAACGTATAACGTATAACGTATAACGTATAACGTATAACGTATAACGTATAACGTATAACGTATAAAGTATAACGTATAACGTATAACGTATAACGTATAACGTATAACGTATAACGTATAACGTATAACGTATAACGTATAACGTATGACGTATAACGTATAACGTATAACGTATAACGTATAACGTATAACGTATAACGTATATCCTATAACGCATAACGTATATCCTATAACGCATAACGTATAGCGTATACCGCATAACGTATACCGTATAACGTATAACGTATAACGTATAACGTATAACGTATAACGTATAACGTATAACGTATAACGTATAACGTATAACGTGTAACGTGTAACGTCTAACGTATAACGTATAACGTATAACGTATAACGTATAACGTATAACGTATAACGTATAACGTATAACGCATAACGTATAACGTATAACGTATAACGTATAACGTATAACGTACAACGTACAACGCATAACGTATAACGTATAACGTATAACGTATAACGTATAACGTATAACGTATAACGTATAACGTATAACGTATAACGTATAACGTATAACGTATAACGTATAACGTATAACGTATAACGTATAACGTATAACGTATAACGTATAACGTATAACGTATAACGTATAACGTATAACGTATAACGTATAACGTATAACGTATAACGTATAACGCATAACGTATAACGCATAACGTATAACGCATAACGTATAACGTATAACGTATAACGTATAACGTATAACGTATAACGTATAACGTATAACGTATAACGTATAACGTATAACGTATAACGTATAACGTATAACGTATAACGTATAACGTATAACGTATAACGTATAACGTATAACGTATAACGTATAACGTATAACGTGTAACGTATAACGTGTAACGTGTAACGTCTAACGTTTAACGTATAACGTATAACGTATAACGTATAACGTATAACGTATAACGTATAACGTATAACGAATAACGTATTACGTATAAACTATATCGTCTAACATACAACGAATAACGTATATCGTATAACGTATAACGTATAACGTATAACGTATAACGTATAACGTATAACGTATAACGTATTACATATTACATATAACGTATAACGTACAACGTATAACGTACAACATATAACGTATAACGTATAACGTATAACGTATAACGTATAACGTATAACGTATAACGTATAACGTATAACGTATAACGTATAACGTATAACGTATAACGTATAACGTATAACGTATAACGTATAACGTATAACGTATAACGTATAACGTATAACGTATAACGTATAACGTATAACGTATAACGTATAACGTATAACGTATAACGTATAACGTATAACGTATAACGTATAACGTATAACGTATAACGTATAACGTATAACGTATAACGTATAACGTATAACGTATAACGTATAACGTATAACGTATAACGTATAACGTATAACGTATAACGTATAACGTATAACGTATAACGTATAACGTATAACGTATAACGTATAACGTATAACGTATAACGTATAACGTATAACGTATAACGTATAACGTATAACGTATAACGTATAACGTATAACGTATAACGTATAACGTATAACGTATAACGTATAACGTATAACGTATAACGCATAACGTATAGCGTGTAACGCATAACGTATACCGTATAACGTATAACGTATAACGTATAACGTATAACGTATAACGTATTACATATAACGTATAACGTAAAACGTACGACGTATAACGTATAACATATAACGTCTAACGTTTAATGTATAACGTATAACGTATAACGTATAGCGTACAACGTATAACGTATAACGTATATCCGATAACGCATAACGTATAGCGTATAACGCATAACGTATACCGTATAACGTATAACGTATAACGTATAACGTATAACGTATAACGTATAACGTATAACGTATAACGTATAACGTATGACGTATCACGTATAAGGTTTGACCTATAACGTATACCGTATAACGTATAACGTATAACGTATAACGTATAACGTATAACGTATAACGTATAACGTACAACGTATAACGTATAACGTATAACGTATAACGTATAACGTATAACGTATAACGTATAACGTATAACGTATAACGTATCACGTATAACGTATAACGTATAACGTATAACGTACAACGTATAACGTATAACGTATATCCTATAACGCATAACGTATATCCTATAACGCATAACGTATAGCGTGTAACGCATAACGTATACCGTATAACGTATAACGTATAACGTATAACGTATAACGTATAACGTATAACGTATTACATATTACGTATAACGTAAAACGTACGACGTATAACGTATAACATATAACGGCTAACGTTTAATGTATAACGTATAACGTATAACGTATAGCGTACAACGTATAACGTATAACGTATATCCGATAACGCATAACGTATAGCGTATAACGCATAACGTATACCGTATAACGTATAACGTATAACGTATAACGTATAACGTATAACGTATAACGTATAACGTATAACGTATAACGTATAACGTATAACGTATAGCGTACAACGTATAACGTATTACGTATATCCGATAACGCATAACGTATAGCGTATAACGCATAACGTATACCGTATAACGTATAACGTATAACGTATAACGTATAACGTATAACGTATAACGTATAACGTATACCGTATAACGTATAACGTATAACGTATAACGTATAACGTATAACGCATAACGCATAACATATAACGCATAACGTATAACGTATAACGTGTAACGTATAACGTATAGCGTATAACGTATAACGTATTACATATTACATATAACGTATAACGTACAACGTATAACGTATAACGCATAACGCATAACGTATAACGCATAACGTATAACGTATAACGTGTAACGTATAACGTATAGCGTATAACGTATAACGTATTACATATTACATATAACGTATAACGTACAACGTATAACGTATAACATATAACGTCTAACGTTTAACGTATAACGTATAACGTATAACGTATAACGTATAACGTATAACGTATAACGTGTAACGTATAACGTATAACGTATAACGTATAACGTATGACGTATCACGTATAAGGTTTGACCTATAACGTATACCGTATAACGTATAACGTATAACGTATAACGTATAACGTATAACGTATAACGTATAACGTATAACGTATAACGTATAACGTATAACGTACAACGTATAACGTATAACGTATAACGTATAACGTATTACGTATAACGTATAACGTATAACGTATAACGTATAACGTATAACGTATAACGTATCACGTATAACGTATAACGTATAACGTATAACGTATAACGTATAACGTATAACATATAACGTATAACGTATAACGTATAACATATAACGTATAACGTATAACGTATAACGTATTACGTATAAACTATATCGTCTAACATATAACGCATAACGTATATCGTATAACGTATAACATATAACGTATAACGTATAACGTATAACGTATAACGTATCACATATTACATATAACGTATAACGTACTACGTATAACGTATAACATATAACGTCTAACGTTTAACGTATAACGTATAACGTATAACGTATAACGTATAACGTACAACGTATAACGTATAACGTATATCCTATAACGCATAACGTATATCCTATAACGCATAACGTATAGCGTGTAACGCATAACGTATACCGTATAACGTATAACGTATAACGTATAACGTATAACGTATAACGTATAACGTATTACATATAACGTATAACGTAAAACGTACGACGTATAACGTATAACATATAACGTCTAACGTTTAATGTATAACGTATAACGTATAACGTATACCGTACAACGTATAACGTATAACGTATATCCGATAACGCATAACGTATAGCGTATAACGCATAACGTATACCGTATAACGTATAACGTATAACGTATAACGTATAACGCATAACGTATAACGTATAACGTATAACGTATAACGTATAACGTATAACGTATCACGTATAACGTATAACGTATAACGTATAACGTACAACGTATAACGTATAACGTATATCCTATAACGCATAACGTATATCCTATAACGCATAACGTATAGCGTGTAACGCATAACGTATACCGTATAACGTATAACGTATAACGTATAACGTATATCGTATAACGTATAACGTATTACATATTACGTATAACGTAAAACGTACGACGTATAACGTATAACGTATCACGTATAACGTATAACGTATAACGTATAACGTACAACGTATAACGTATAACGTATATCCTATAACGCATAACGTATATCCTATAACGCATAACGTATAGCGTGTAACGCATAACGTATACCGTATAACGTATAACATATAACGTATAACGTATATCGTATAACGTATAACGTATTACATATTACGTATAACGTAAAACGTACGACGTATAACGTATAACATATAACGTCTAACGTTTAATGTATAACGTATAACGTATAACGTATAGCGTACAACGTATAACGTATAACGTATATCCGATAACGCATAACGTATAGCGTATAACGCATAACGTATACCGTATAACGTATAACGTATAACGTATAACGTATAACGTATAACGTATAACGTATAACGCATAACGTATAGCGTACAACGTATAACGTATTACGTATATCCGATAACGCATAACGTATAGCGTATAACGCATAACGTATACCGTATAACGTATAACGTATAACGTATAACGTATAACGTATAACGCATAACGCATAACATATAACGCATAACGTATAACGTATAACGTGTAACGTATAACGTATAGCGTATAACGTATAACGTATTACATATTACATATAACGTATAACGTACAACGTATAACGTATAACGCATAACGCATAACGTATAACGCATAACGTATAACGTATAACGTGTAACGTATAACGTATAGCGTATAACGTATAACGTATTACATATTACATATAACGTATAACGTACAACGTATAACGTATAACATATAACGTCTAACGTTTAACGTATAACGTATAACGTATAACGTATAGCGTACAACGTATAACGTATAACGTATATCCGATAACGCATAACGTATAGCGTATAACGCATAACGTATACCGTATAACGTATAACGTATAACGTATAACGTATAACGTATAACGTATAACGTATAACGCATAACGTATAGCGTACAACGTATAACGTATTACGTATATCCGATAACGCATAACGTATAGCGTATAACGCATAACGTATACCGTATAACGTATAACGTATAACGTATAACGTATAACGTATAACGCATAACGCATAACATATAACGCATAACGTATAACGTATAACGTGTAACGTATAACGTCTAGCGTATAACGTATAACGTATTACATATTACATATAACGTATAACGTACAACGTATAACGTATAACGCATAACGCATAACGTATAACGCATAACGTATAACGTATAACGTATAACGTATAACGTATAACGTATAACGCATAACGCATAACATATAACGCATAACGTATAACGTATAACGTGTAACGTATAACGTATAGCGTATAACGTATAACGTATTACATATTACATATAACGTATAACGTACAACGTATAACGTATAACGCATAACGCATAACGTATAACGTATAACGTATAACGTATAACGTATAACGTACAACGTATAACGTATAACGTATAACGTTTAACGTATAACGTATAACGTATAACGTATAACGTATAACGTATAACGTATAACGTATAACGTATCACGTATAACGTATAACGTATAACGTATAACGTATAACGTATAACGTATAACATATAACGTATAACGTATAACGTATAACATATAACGTATAACGTATAACGTATAACGTATTACGTATAAACTATATCGTCTAACATATAACGCATAACGTATATCGTATAACGTATAACATATAACGTATAACGTATAACGTATAACGTATAACGTATTACATATTACATATAACGTATAACGTACAACGTATAACGTATAACATATAACGTCTAACGTTTAACGTATAACGTATAACGTATAACGTATAACGTATAACGTACAACGTATAACGTATAACGTATATCCTATAACGCATAACGTATATCCTATAACGCATAACGTATAGCGTGTAACGCATAACGTATACCGTATAACGTATAACGTATAACGTATAACGTATAACGTATAACGTATAACGTATTACATATAACGTATAACGTAAAACGTACGACGTATAACGTATAACATATAACGTCTAACGTTTAATGTATAACGTATAACGTATAACGTATAGCGTACACCGTATAACGTATAACGTATATCCGATAACGCATAACGTATAGCGTATAACGCATAACGTATACCGTATAACGTATAACGTATAACGTATAACGTATAACGCATAACGTATAACGTATAACGTATAACGTATAACGTATAACGTATAACGTATAACGTATAACGTATAACGTATAACGTATAACGTATAACGTATAACGTATAACATATAACGTATAACGTATAACGTATAACATATAACGTATAACGTATAACGTATAACGTATAACGTATTACGTATAACCTATATCGTCTAACATATAACGCATAACGTATATCGTATAACGTATAACATATAACGTATAACGTATAACGTATAACGTATAACGTATTACATATTACATATAACGTATAACGTACAACGTATAACGTATAACATATAACGTCTAACGTTTAACGTATAACGTATAACGTATAACGTATAACGTATAACGTACAACGTATAACGTATAACGTATATCCTATAACGCATAACGTATATCCTATAACGCATAACGTATAGCGTGTAACGCATAACGTATACCGTATAACGTATAACGTATAACGTATAACGTATAACGTATAACGTATAACGTATTACATATAACGTATAACGTAAAACGTACGACGTATAACGTATAACATATAACGTCTAACGTTTAATGTATAACATATAACGTATAACGTATAGCGTACACCGTATAACGTATAACGTATATCCGATAACGCATAACGTATAGCGTATAACGCATAACGTATACCGTATAACGTATAACGTATAACGTATAACGTATAACGCATAACGTATAACGTATAACGTATAACGTATAACGTATAACGTATAACGTATAACGTATAACGTATAACGTATAACGTATAACGTATAACGTATAACGTATAACGTATAACGTATAACGTATAACGTATAACGTATAACGTATAACGTATAACGTATAACGTATAACGTATAACGTATAACGTATAACGTATAACGTATAACGTATAACGTATAACGTATAACGTATAACGTATAACGTATAACGTATAACGTATAACGTATAACGTATAACGTATAACGTATAACGTATAACGTATAACGTATAACGTATAACGTATAACGTATAACGTATAACGTATAACGTATAACGTATAACGTATAACGTATAACGTATAACGTATAACGTATAACGTATAACGTATAACGTATAACGCATAACGTATAACGTATAACGTATAACGCATAACGTATTACATATTACGTATAACGTATAACGTATAACGTATAACGTGTAACGTATAGCGTATAACGTATAACGTATAACGTATAACGTATAACGTATAACGTATAACGTATAACGTATAACGTATAACGTATAACGTATAACGTATAACGTATAACGTATAACGTATAACGTATAACGTATAACGTATAACGTATAACGTATAACGTATAACGTATAACGTATAACGTATTACGTATAACGTATAACGTATAACGTATAACGTATAACGTATAACGTATAACGTATAACGTATAACGTATAACGTATAACGTATAACGTATAACGTATAACGTATAACGTATAACGTATAACGTATTACGTATAAACTATATTGTCTAACATATAACGCATAACGTATATCGTATAACGTATAACGTATAACGTATAACGTATAACGTATAACGTATAACGTATAACGTATAACGTATAACGTATAACGTATAACGTATAACGTATAACGTATAACGTATTACGTATAACGTATAACGTATAACGTATAACGTATAACGTATAACGTATAACGTATAACGTATAACGTATAACGTATAACGTATAACGTATAACGTATAACGTATAACGTATAACGTATAACGTATAACGTATAACGTATAACGTATAACGTATAACGTATAACGTATAACGCATAACGTATAACGTATAACGTATAACGTATAACGTATAACGTATAACGTATAACGTATAACGTATAACGTATAACGTATAACGTATAACGTATAACGTTTAATGTATAACGTATAACGTATAACGTATAGCGTACAACGTATAACGTATAACGTATATCCGATAACGCATAACGTATAGCGTATAACGCATAACGTATACCGTATAACGTATAACGTATAACGCATAACGTATAACGTATAACGTATAACGTATAACGTATAACGTGTAACGTATAACGTATAACGTATAACGTATAACGTATAACGTATAACGTGTAAGGTATAACGTATAGCGTATAACGTATACCGTATTACATATTACATATAACGTATAACGTACAACGTATAACGTATAACATATAACGTCTAACGTTTAACGTATAACGTATAACGTATAACGTATAACGTATAACGTATAACGTGTAACGTATAACGTATAACGTATAACGTATAACGTATGACGTATCACGTATAAGGTTTGACCTATAACGTATACCGTATAACGTATAACGTATATCGTATAACGTATAACGTATAACGTATAACGTATAACGTATAACGTACAACGTATAACGTATAACGTATAACGTATAACGTTGAACGTATAACGTATAACGTATAACGTATAACGTATAACGTATCACGTATAACGTATAACGTATAACGTATAACGTACAACGTATAACGTATAACGTATATCCTATAACGCATAACGTATATCCTATAACGCATAACGTATAGCGTGTAACGCATAACGTATACCGTATAACGTATAACGTATAACGTATAACGTATATCGTATAACGTATAACGTATTACATATTACGTATAACGTAAAACGTACGACGTATAACGTATAACATATAACGTCTAACGTTTAATGTATAACGTATAACGTATAACGTATAGCGTACAACGTATAACGTATAACGTATATCCGATAACGCATAACGTATAGCGTATAACGCATAACGTATACCGTATAACGTATAACGTATAACGTATAACGTATAACGTATAACGTATAACGTATAACGTATAGCGTACAACGTATAACGTATTACGTATATCCGATAACGCATAACGTATAGCGTATAACGCATAACGTATACCGTATAACGTATAACGTATAACGTATAACGTATAACGTATAACGTATAACGTATAACGTATAACGTATAACGTATAACGTATAACGCATAACGCATAACATATAACGCATAACGTATAACGTATAACGTGTAACGTATAACGTATAGCGTATAACGTATAACGTATTACATATTACATATAACGTATAACGTACAACGTATAACGTATAACGCATAACGCATAACGTATAACGCATAACGTATAACGTATAACGTGTAACGTATAACGTATAGCGTATAACGTATAACGTATTACATATTACATATAACGTATAACGTACAACGTATAACGTATGACATATAACGTCTAACGTTTAACGTATAACGTATAACGTATAACGTATAACGTATAACGTATAACGTATAACGTGTAACGTATAACGTATAACGTATAACGTATAACGTATGACGTATCACGTATAAGGTTTGACCTATAACGTATACCGTATAACGTATAACGTATAACGTATAACGTATAACGTATAACGTATAACGTATAACGTATAACGTACAACGTATAACGTATAACGTATAACGTATAACGTATAACGTATTACACATAACGTATAACGTAAAACGTACGACGTATAACGTATAACATATAACGTCTAACGTTTAATGTATAACGTATAACGTATAACGTATAGCGTACAACGTATAACGTATAACGTATACCCGATAACGCATAACGTATAGCGTATAACGCATAACGTATACCGTATAACGTATAACGTATAACGTATAACGTGTAACGTATAACGTATAACGTATAACGTATAACGTATGACGTATCACGTATAAGGTTTGACCTATAACGTATACCGTATAACGTATAACGTATAACGTATAACGTATAACGTATAACGTATAACGTATAACGTATAACGTATAACGTATAACGTATAACGTATAACGTACAACGTATAACGTATAACGTATAACGTATAACGTATAACGTATAACGTATAACGTATAACGTATAACGTATAACGTATAACGTATAACGTATGACGTATAACGTATAACGTATAACGTATAACGTATAACGTATAACGTATAACGTATAACGTATAACGTATAACGTACAACGTATAACGTATAACGTATAACGTATAACGTATAACGTATAACGTATAACGCATAACGTATACCGTATAACGTATAACGTATAACGTATAACGTATAACGTATAACGTATAACGTATAACGTATAACGTATAACGTACAACGTATAACGTATAACGTATAACGTATAACGTATAACGTATAACGTATAACGTATAACGTATAACGTATAACGTATCACGTATAACGTATAACGTATAACGTATAACGTATAACGTATAACGTATAACGTACAACGTATAACGTATAACGTACAACGTATAACGTATAACGTATAACGTATAACGTATAACGTATAACGTATAACGTATAACGTATAACGTATAACGTATAACGTATAACGTATAACGTATAACGTATTACGTATAAACTATATCGTCTAACATATAACGCATAACGTATATCGTATAACGTATAACGTATAACGTATAACGTATAACGTATAACGTATAACGTATTACATATTACATATAACGTATAACGTACAACGTATAACGTATAACATATAACGTCCAACGTTTAACGTATAACGTATAACGTATAACGTATAACGTACAACGTATAACGTATAACGTATATCCTATAACGCATAACGTATATCCTATAACGCATAACGTATAGCGTGTAACGCATAACGTATAACGTACAACGTATAACGTATAACGTATAACGTATAACGTATAACGTATAACGTATAACGTATAACGAATAACGTATAACGTATAACGTATAACGTATAACGTATAACGCATAACGTATAACGTATAACGTATAGCGTACAACGTATAACGTATTACGTATATCCGATAACGCATAACGTATAGCGTATAACGCATAACGTATACCGTATAACGTATAACGTATAACGTATAACGTATAACGTATAACGTATAACGTATAACGTATAACGTATAACGTATAACGTATAACGCATAACGCATAACATATAACGCATAACGTATAACGTATAACGTGTAACGTATAACGTATAGCGTATAACGTATAACGTATTACATATTACATATAACGTATAACGTACAACGTATAACGTATAACGTATATCGCATAACGTATAACGCATAACGTATAACGTATAACGTGTAACGTATAACGTATAGCGTATAACGTATAACGTATTACATATTACATATAACGTATAACGTACAACGTATAACGTATAACATATAACGTCTAACGTTTAACGTATAACGTATAACGTATAACGTATAACGCATAACGTATAACGTATAACGTGTAACGTATAACGTATAACGTATAACGTATAACGTATGACGTATCACGTATAAGGTTTGACCTATAACGTATACCGTATAACGAATAACGTATAACGTATAACGTATAACGTATAATATAACGTATAACGTATAACGTCCAACGTATAACGTATAACGTATAACGTATAACGTATAACGTATAACGTATAACGTATAACGTATAACGTATAACGTATAACGTATAACGTATAACGTATCACGTATAACGTATAACGTATAACGTATAACGTATAACGTATAACGTATAACATATAACGTATAACGTATAACGTATAACGTATAACGTATAACGTATAACGTATAACGTATTACGTATAAACTATATCGTCTAACATATAACGCATAACGTATATCGTATAACGTATAAGGTATAACGTGTAACGTATAACGTATAACGTATAACGTATTACATATTACATATAACGTATAACGTACAACGTATAACGTATAACATATAACGTCTAACGTTTAACGTATAACGTATAACGTATAACGTATAACGTACAACGTATAACGTATAACGTATATCTTATAACGCATAACGTATATCCTATAACGCATAACGTATAGCGTGTAACGCATAACGTATACCGTATAACGTATAACGTATAACGTATAACGTATAACGTATAACGTATTACATATTACGTATAACGTAAAACATACGACGTATAACGTATAACTTATAACGTCTAACGTTTAATGTATAACGTATAACGTATAACGTATAGCGTACAACGTATAACGTATAACGTATATCCGATAACGCATAACGTATAGCGTATAACGCATAACGTATACCGTATAACGTATAACGTATAACGTATAACGTATAACGTATAACGTATAACATATAACGTATAACGTATAGCGTACAACGTATAACGTATTACGTATATCCGATAACGCATAACGTATAGCGTATAACGCATAACGTATACCGTATAACGTATAACGTATAACGTATAACGTATAACGTATAACGTATAACGTATAACGTATAACGTATAACGTATAACGTATAACGTATAACGTATAACGTATAACGTATAACGTATAACGTATAACGTATAACGTATAACGTATAACGTATAACGTATAACGTATAACGTATAACGTATAACGTATAACGTATAACGTATAACGCATAACGTATAACGTATAACGTATAACGCATAACGTATTACATATTACGTATAACGTATAACGTATAACGTATAACGTGTAACGTATAGCGTATAACGTATAACGTATAACGTATAACGTATAACGTATAACGTATAACGTATAACGTATAACGTATAACGTATAACGTATAACGTATAACGTATAACGTATAACGTATAACGTATAACGTATAACGTATAACGTATAACGTATAACGTATAACGTATAACGTATAACGTATTACGTATAACGTATAACGTATAACGTATAACGTATAACGTATAACGTATAACGTATAACGTATAACGTATAACGTATAACGTATAACGTATAACGTATAACGTATAACGTATAACGTATAACGTATTACGTATAAACTATATTGTCTAACATATAACGCATAACGTATATCGTATAACGTATAACGTATAACGTATAACGTATAACGTATAACGTATAACGTATAACGTATAACGTATAACGTATAACGTATAACGTATAACGTATAACGTATAACGTATTACGTATAACGTATAACGTATAACGTATAACGTATAACGTATAACGTATAACGTATAACGTATAACGTATAACGTATAACGTATAACGTATAACGTAT
This sequence comes from Ptiloglossa arizonensis, assembly GCF_051014685.1. Classification (NCBI taxonomy): domain Eukaryota; kingdom Metazoa; phylum Arthropoda; class Insecta; order Hymenoptera; family Colletidae; genus Ptiloglossa; species Ptiloglossa arizonensis. The sequence continues at coordinate 638,674 of NW_027478613.1, read as the reverse complement.
AACGTATAACGTATAACGTATAACGTATAACGTATAACGTATAACGTATAACGTATAACGTATAACGTATAACGCATAACGTATAACGTATAACGTATAACGTATAACGTATAACGTATAACGTATAACGTATAACGTATAACGTATAACGTATAACGTATAACGTATAACGTTTAATGTATAACGTATAACGTATAACGTATAGCGTACAACGTATAACGTATAACGTATATCCGATAACGCATAACGTATAGCGTATAACGCATAACGTATACCGTATAACGTATAACGTATAACGCATAACGTATAACGTATAACGTATAACGTATAACGTATAACGTGTAACGTATAACGTATAACGTATAACGTATAACGTATAACGTATAACGTGTAAGGTATAACGTATAGCGTATAACGTATACCGTATTACATATTACATATAACGTATAACGTACAACGTATAACGTATAACATATAACGTCTAACGTTTAACGTATAACGTATAACGTATAACGTATAACGTATAACGTATAACGTGTAACGTATAACGTATAACGTATAACGTATAACGTATGACGTATCACGTATAAGGTTTGACCTATAACGTATACCGTATAACGTATAACGTATATCGTATAACGTATAACGTATAACGTATAACGTATAACGTATAACGTATAACGTACAACGTATAACGTATAACGTATAACGTATAACGTTGAACGTATAACGTATAACGTATAACGTATAACGTATAACGTATCACGTATAACGTATAACGTATAACGTATAACGTACAACGTATAACGTATAACGTATATCCTATAACGCATAACGTATATCCTATAACGCATAACGTATAGCGTGTAACGCATAACGTATACCGTATAACGTATAACGTATAACGTATAACGTATATCGTATAACGTATAACGTATTACATATTACGTATAACGTAAAACGTACGACGTATAACGTATAACATATAACGTCTAACGTTTAATGTATAACGTATAACGTATAACGTATAGCGTACAACGTATAACGTATAACGTATATCCGATAACGCATAACGTATAGCGTATAACGCATAACGTATACCGTATAACGTATAACGTATAACGTATAACGTATAACGTATAACGTATAACGTATAACGTATAGCGTACAACGTATAACGTATTACGTATATCCGATAACGCATAACGTATAGCGTATAACGCATAACGTATACCGTATAACGTATAACGTATAACGTATAACGTATAACGTATAACGTATAACGTATAACGTATAACGTATAACGTATAACGTATAACGCATAACGCATAACATATAACGCATAACGTATAACGTATAACGTGTAACGTATAACGTATAGCGTATAACGTATAACGTATTACATATTACATATAACGTATAACGTACAACGTATAACGTATAACGCATAACGCATAACGTATAACGCATAACGTATAACGTATAACGTGTAACGTATAACGTATAGCGTATAACGTATAACGTATTACATATTACATATAACGTATAACGTACAACGTATAACGTATGACATATAACGTCTAACGTTTAACGTATAACGTATAACGTATAACGTATAACGTATAACGTATAACGTATAACGTGTAACGTATAACGTATAACGTATAACGTATAACGTATGACGTATCACGTATAAGGTTTGACCTATAACGTATACCGTATAACGTATAACGTATAACGTATAACGTATAACGTATAACGTATAACGTATAACGTATAACGTACAACGTATAACGTATAACGTATAACGTATAACGTATAACGTATTACACATAACGTATAACGTAAAACGTACGACGTATAACGTATAACATATAACGTCTAACGTTTAATGTATAACGTATAACGTATAACGTATAGCGTACAACGTATAACGTATAACGTATACCCGATAACGCATAACGTATAGCGTATAACGCATAACGTATACCGTATAACGTATAACGTATAACGTATAACGTGTAACGTATAACGTATAACGTATAACGTATAACGTATGACGTATCACGTATAAGGTTTGACCTATAACGTATACCGTATAACGTATAACGTATAACGTATAACGTATAACGTATAACGTATAACGTATAACGTATAACGTATAACGTATAACGTATAACGTATAACGTACAACGTATAACGTATAACGTATAACGTATAACGTATAACGTATAACGTATAACGTATAACGTATAACGTATAACGTATAACGTATAACGTATGACGTATAACGTATAACGTATAACGTATAACGTATAACGTATAACGTATAACGTATAACGTATAACGTATAACGTACAACGTATAACGTATAACGTATAACGTATAACGTATAACGTATAACGTATAACGCATAACGTATACCGTATAACGTATAACGTATAACGTATAACGTATAACGTATAACGTATAACGTATAACGTATAACGTATAACGTACAACGTATAACGTATAACGTATAACGTATAACGTATAACGTATAACGTATAACGTATAACGTATAACGTATAACGTATCACGTATAACGTATAACGTATAACGTATAACGTATAACGTATAACGTATAACGTACAACGTATAACGTATAACGTACAACGTATAACGTATAACGTATAACGTATAACGTATAACGTATAACGTATAACGTATAACGTATAACGTATAACGTATAACGTATAACGTATAACGTATAACGTATTACGTATAAACTATATCGTCTAACATATAACGCATAACGTATATCGTATAACGTATAACGTATAACGTATAACGTATAACGTATAACGTATAACGTATTACATATTACATATAACGTATAACGTACAACGTATAACGTATAACATATAACGTCCAACGTTTAACGTATAACGTATAACGTATAACGTATAACGTACAACGTATAACGTATAACGTATATCCTATAACGCATAACGTATATCCTATAACGCATAACGTATAGCGTGTAACGCATAACGTATAACGTACAACGTATAACGTATAACGTATAACGTATAACGTATAACGTATAACGTATAACGTATAACGAATAACGTATAACGTATAACGTATAACGTATAACGTATAACGCATAACGTATAACGTATAACGTATAGCGTACAACGTATAACGTATTACGTATATCCGATAACGCATAACGTATAGCGTATAACGCATAACGTATACCGTATAACGTATAACGTATAACGTATAACGTATAACGTATAACGTATAACGTATAACGTATAACGTATAACGTATAACGTATAACGCATAACGCATAACATATAACGCATAACGTATAACGTATAACGTGTAACGTATAACGTATAGCGTATAACGTATAACGTATTACATATTACATATAACGTATAACGTACAACGTATAACGTATAACGTATATCGCATAACGTATAACGCATAACGTATAACGTATAACGTGTAACGTATAACGTATAGCGTATAACGTATAACGTATTACATATTACATATAACGTATAACGTACAACGTATAACGTATAACATATAACGTCTAACGTTTAACGTATAACGTATAACGTATAACGTATAACGCATAACGTATAACGTATAACGTGTAACGTATAACGTATAACGTATAACGTATAACGTATGACGTATCACGTATAAGGTTTGACCTATAACGTATACCGTATAACGAATAACGTATAACGTATAACGTATAACGTATAATATAACGTATAACGTATAACGTCCAACGTATAACGTATAACGTATAACGTATAACGTATAACGTATAACGTATAACGTATAACGTATAACGTATAACGTATAACGTATAACGTATAACGTATCACGTATAACGTATAACGTATAACGTATAACGTATAACGTATAACGTATAACATATAACGTATAACGTATAACGTATAACGTATAACGTATAACGTATAACGTATAACGTATTACGTATAAACTATATCGTCTAACATATAACGCATAACGTATATCGTATAACGTATAAGGTATAACGTGTAACGTATAACGTATAACGTATAACGTATTACATATTACATATAACGTATAACGTACAACGTATAACGTATAACATATAACGTCTAACGTTTAACGTATAACGTATAACGTATAACGTATAACGTACAACGTATAACGTATAACGTATATCTTATAACGCATAACGTATATCCTATAACGCATAACGTATAGCGTGTAACGCATAACGTATACCGTATAACGTATAACGTATAACGTATAACGTATAACGTATAACGTATTACATATTACGTATAACGTAAAACATACGACGTATAACGTATAACTTATAACGTCTAACGTTTAATGTATAACGTATAACGTATAACGTATAGCGTACAACGTATAACGTATAACGTATATCCGATAACGCATAACGTATAGCGTATAACGCATAACGTATACCGTATAACGTATAACGTATAACGTATAACGTATAACGTATAACGTATAACATATAACGTATAACGTATAGCGTACAACGTATAACGTATTACGTATATCCGATAACGCATAACGTATAGCGTATAACGCATAACGTATACCGTATAACGTATAACGTATAACGTATAACGTATAACGTATAACGTATAACGTATAACGTATAACGTATAACGTATAACGTATAACGTATAACGCATAACGCATAACATATAACGCATAACGTATAACGTATAACGTGTAACGTATAACGTATAGCGTATAACGTATAACGTATTACATATTACATATAACGTATAACGTACAACGTATAACGTATAACGTATAACGTACAACGTATAACGTATAACGTATAACGTATAACGTATAACGTATAACGTATAACGTATAACGTATAACGTATAACGTATAACGTATAACGTATCACGTATAACGTATAACGTATAACGTATAACGTATAACGTATAACGTATAACATATAACGTATAACGTATAACGTATAACATATAACGTATAACGTATAACGTATAACGTATAACGTATAACGTATAACGTGTAACGTATAACGTATAACGTATAACGTATAACGTATGACGTATCACGTATAAGGTTTGACCTATAACGTATACCGTATAACGTATAACGTATAACGTATAACGTATAACGTATAACGTATAACGTATAACATATAACGTATAACGTATAACGTATAACATATAACGTATAACGTATAACGTATAACGTATAACGTATAACGTATAACGTATAAAGTATAACGTATAACGTATAACGTATAACGTATAACGTATAACGTATAACGTATAACGTATAACGTATAACGTATAACGTATAACGTATAACGTATAACGTATAACGTATAACGTATAACGTATAACGTATAACGTATAACGTATTACATATTACATATAACGTATAACGCATAACGTGTAACGTATAACGTATAACGTATAACGTATAACGTATAACGTAAAACGTATAACGTATAACGTATAACGTATAACGTATAACGTATAACGTATAACGTATAACGTATTACATATTACATATAACGTATAACGTACAACGTATAACGTATAACATATAACGTCTAACGTTTAACGTATAACGTATAACGTATAACGTATAACGTATAACGTATAACGTATAACGTATAACGTGTAACGTATATCGTATAACGTATAACGTATAACGTATAACGTATAACGTATAACATATAACGTATAACGTATAACGCATAACGTATAACGCATAACGTATAACGCATAACGTGTAACGTATAACGTATAGCGTATAACGTATAACGTATTACATATTACATATAACGTATAACGCATAACGTGTAACGTATAACGTACAACGTATAACGTATAACATATAACGTCTAACGTTTAACGTATAACGTATAACGTATAACGTATAACGTATAACGTATAACGTATAACGTATAACGTATAACGTATAACGTATCACGAATAACGTATAACGTATAACGTATAACGTATAACGTATAACGTATAACGTATAACGTACAACGTATAACGTATAACGTATAACGTATAACGTATAACGTATAACGTATAACGTATAACGTATAACGTATAACGTATAACGTATAACGTATCACGTATAACGTATAACGTATAACGTATAACGTATAACGTATAACGTATAACATATAACGTATAACGTATAACGTATAACATATAACGTATAACGTATAACGTATAACGTATTACGTATAAACTATATCGTCTAACATATAACGCATAACGTATATCGTATAACGTATAACATATAACGTCTAACGTTTAACGTATAACGTATAACGTATAACGTATAACGTATAACGTATAACGTATAACGTATAACGTATAACGTATAACGTATAACGTATAACGTATAACGTATCACGTATAACGTATAACGTATAACGTATAACGTATAACGTATAACGTATAACGTATAACGTACAACGTATAACGTATAACGTATAACGTATAACGTATAACGTATAACGTATAACGTATAACGTATAACGTATCACGTATAACGTATAACGTATAACGTATAACGTATAACGTATAACGTATAACGTATAACGTACAACGTATAACGTATAACGTATAACGTATAACGTATAACGTATAACGTATAACGTATAACGTATAACGTATATCGTATAACGTATAAGGTATAACGTGTAACGTATAACGTATAACGTATAACGTATTACATATTACATATAACGTATAACGTACAACGTATAACGTATAACATACAACGTCTAACGTTTAACGTATAACGTATAACGTATAACGTATAACGTACAACGTATAACGTATAACGTATATCTTATAACGCATAACGTATATCCTATAACGCATAACGTATAGCGTGTAACGCATAACGTATACCGTATAACGTATAACGTATAACGTATAACGTATAACGTATAACGTATTACATATTACGTATAACGTAAAACGTACGACGTATAACGTATAACTTATAACGTCTAACGTTTAATGTATAACGTATAACGTATAACGTATAGCGTACAACGTATAACGTATAACGTATATCCGATAACGCATAACGTATAGCGTATAACGCATAACGTATACCGTATAACGTATAACGTATAACGTATAACGTATAACGTATAACGTATAACATATAACGTATAACGTATAGCGTACAACGTATAACGTATTACGTATATCCGATAACGCATAACGTATAGCGTATAACGCATAACGTATACCGTATAACGTATAACGTATAACGTATAACGTATAACGTATAACGTATAACGTATAACGTATAACGTATAACGTATAACGTATAACGTATAACGTATAACGCATAACGCATAACATATAACGCATAACGTATAACGTATAACGTGTAACGTATAACGTATAGCGTATAACGTATAACGTATTACATATTACATATAACGTATAACGTACAACGTATAACGTATAACGTATAACGCATAACGTATAACGCATAACGTATAACGTATAACGTGTAACGTATAACGTATAGCGTATAACGTATAACGTATTACATATTACATATAACGTATAACGTACAACGTATAACGTATAACATATAACGTCTAACGTTTAACGTATAACGTATAACGTATAACGTATAACGTATAACGTATAACGTATAACGTATAACGTGTAACGTATAACGTATAACGTATAACGTATAACGTATGACGTATCACGTATAAGGTTTGACCTATAACGTATACCGTATAACGTATAACGTATAACGTATAACGTATAACGTATAACATATAACGTATAACGTATAACGTATAACATATAACGTATAACGTATAACGTATAACGTATAACGTATAACGTATAACGTATAAAGTATAACGTATAACGTATAACGTATAACGTATAACGTATAACGTATAACGTATAACGTATAACGTATAACGTATAACGTATAACGTATAACGTATAACGTATAACGTATAACGTATAACGTATAACGTATAACGTATAACGTATAACGTATAACGTATAACGTATAACGTATTACATATTACATATAACGTATAACGCATAACGTGTAACGTATAACGTATAACGTATAACGTATAACGTATAACGTAAAACGTATAACGTATAACGTATAACGTATAACGTATAACGTATAACGTATAACGTATAACGTATTACATATTACATATAACGTATAACGTACAACGTATAACGTATAACATATAACGTCTAACGTTTAACGTATAACGTATAACGTATAACGTATAACGTATAACGTATAACGTATAACGTATAACGTGTAACGTATATCGTATAACGTATAACGTATAACGTATAACGTATAACGTATAACATATAACGTATAACGTATAACGCATAACGTATAACGCATAACGTATAACGCATAACGTGTAACGTATAACGTATAGCGTATAACGTATAACGTATTACATATTACATATAACGTATAACGCATAACGTGTAACGTATAACGTACAACGTATAACGTATAACATATAACGGCTAACGTTTAACGTATAACGTATAACGTATAACGTATAACGTATAACGTATAACGTATAACGTATAACGTATAACGTATAACGTATCACGTATAACGTATAAAGTATAACGTATAACGTATAACGTATAACGTATAACGTATAACGTACAACGTATAACGTATAACGTATAACGTATAACGTATAACGTATAACGTATAACGTATAACGTATAACGTATAACGTATAACGTATAACGTATAACGTATCACGTATAACGTATAACGTATAACGTATAACGTATAACGTATAACGTATAACATATAACGTATAACGTATAACGTATAACATATAACGTATAACGTATAACGTATAACGTATTACGTATAAACTATATCGTCTAACATATAACGCATAACGTATATCGTATAACGTATAACATATAACGTATAACGTATAACGTATAACGTATAACGTATTACATATTACATATAACGTATAACGTACAACGTATAACGTATAACATATAACGTCTAACGTTTAACGTATAACGTATAACGTATAACGTATAACGTATAACGTACAACGTATAACGTATAACGTATATCCTATAACGCATAACGTATATCCTATAACGCATAACCAATAGCGTGTAACGCATAACGTATACCGTATAACGTATAACGTATAACGTATAACGTATAACGTATAACGTATTACATATAACGTATAACGTAAAACGTACGACGTATAACGTATAACATATAACGTCTAACGTTTAATGTATAACGTATAACGTATAACGTATAGCGTACAACGTATAACGTATAACGTATATCCGATAACGCATAACGTATAGCGTATAACGCATAACGTATTACATATTACATATAACGTATAACGTACAACGTATAACGTATAACATATAACGTCTAACGTTTAACGTATAACGTATAACGTATAACGTATAACGTATAACGTATAACGTATAACGTATAACGTGTAACGTATAACGTATAACGTATAACGTATAACGTATGACGTATCACGTATAAGGTTTGACCTATAACGTATACCGTATAACGTATAACGTATAACGTATAACGTATAACGTATAACGTATAACGTATAACGTATAACGTATAACGTATAACGTATAACGTACAACGTATAACGTATAACGTATAACGTATAACGTATTACGTATAACGTATAACGTATAACGTATAACGTATAACGTATAACGTATAACGTATAACGTATCACGTATAACGTATAACGTATAACGTATAACGTATAACGTATAACGTATAACATATAACGTATAACGTATAACGTATAACATATAACGTATAACGTATAACGTATAACGTATTACGTATAAACTATATCGTCTAACATATAACGCATAACGTATATCGTATAACGTATAACATATAACGTATAACGTATAACGTATAACGTATAACGTATCACATATTACATATAACGTATAACGTACTACGTATAACGTATAACATATAACGTCTAACGTTTAACGTATAACGTATAACGTATAACGTATAACGTATAACGTACAACGTATAACGTATAACGTATATCCTATAACGCATAACGTATATCCTATAACGCATAACGTATAGCGTGTAACGCATAACGTATACCGTATAACGTATAACGTATAACGTATAACGTATAACGTATAACGTATTACATATAACGTATAACGTAAAACGTACGACGTATAACGTATAACATATAACGTCTAACGTTTAATGTATAACGTATAACGTATAACGTATACCGTACAACGTATAACGTATAACGTATATCCGATAACGCATAACGTATAGCGTATAACGCATAACGTATACCGTATAACGTATAACGTATAACGTATAACGTATAACGCATAACGTATAACGTATAACGTATAACGTATAACGTATAACGTATAACGTATCACGTATAACGTATAACGTATAACGTATAACGTACAACGTATAACGTATAACGTATATCCTATAACGCATAACGTATATCCTATAACGCATAACGTATAGCGTGTAACGCATAACGTATACCGTATAACGTATAACGTATAACGTATAACGTATATCGTATAACGTATAACGTATTACATATTACGTATAACGTAAAACGTACGACGTATAACGTATAACGTATCACGTATAACGTATAACGTATAACGTATAACGTACAACGTATAACGTATAACGTATATCCTATAACGCATAACGTATATCCTATAACGCATAACGTATAGCGTGTAACGCATAACGTATACCGTATAACGTATAACATATAACGTATAACGTATATCGTATAACGTATAACGTATTACATATTACGTATAACGTAAAACGTACGACGTATAACGTATAACATATAACGTCTAACGTTTAATGTATAACGTATAACGTATAACGTATAGCGTACAACGTATAACGTATAACGTATATCCGATAACGCATAACGTATAGCGTATAACGCATAACGTATACCGTATAACGTATAACGTATAACGTATAACGTATAACGTATAACGTATAACGTATAACGTATAACGTATAGCGTACAACGTATAACGTATTACGTATATCCGATAACGCATAACGTATAGCGTATAACGCATAACGTATACCGTATAACGTATAACGTATAACGTATAACGTATAACGTATAACGTATAACGCATAACGCATAACATATAACGCATAACGTATAACGTATAACGTGTAACGTATAACGTATAGCGTATAACGTATAACGTATTACATATTACATATAACGTATAACGTACAACGTATAACGTATAACGCATAACGCATAACGTATAACGCATAACGTATAACGTATAACGTGTAACGTATAACGTATAGCGTATAACGTATAACGTATTACATATTACATATAACGTATAACGTACAACGTATAACGTATAACATATAACGTCTAACGTTTAACGTATAACGTATAACGTATAACGTATAACGTATAACGTATAACGTATAACGTGTAACGTATAACGTATAACGTATAACGTATAACGTATGACGTATCACGTATAAGGTTTGACCTATAACGTATACCGTATAACGTATAACGTATAACGTATAACGTATAACGTATAACGTATAACGTATAACGTATAACGTATAACGTACAACGTATAACGTATAACGTATAACGTTTACGTATAACGTATAACGTATAACGTATAACGTATAACGTATAACGTATAACGTATAACGTATCACGTATAACGTATAACGTATAACGTATAACGTATAACGTATAACGTATAACATATAACGTATAACGTATAACGTATAACATATAACGTATAACGTATAACGTATAACGTATTACGTATAAACTATATCGTCTAACATATAACGCATAACGTATATCGTATAACGTATAACATATAACGTATAACGTATAACGTATAACGTATAACGTATTACATATTACATATAACGTATAACGTACAACGTATAACGTATAACATATAACGTCTAACGTTTAACGTATAACGTATAACGTATAACGTATAACGTATAACGTACAACGTATAACGTATAACGTATATCCTATAACGCATAACGTATATCCTATAACGCATAACGTATAGCGTGTAACGCATAACGTATACCGTATAACGTAAAACGTATAACGTATAACGTATAACGTATAACGTATAACGTATTACATATAACGTATAACGTAAAACGTACGACGTATAACGTATAACATATAACGTCTAACGTTTAATGTATAACGTATAACGTATAACGTATAGCGTACACCGTATAACGTATAACGTATATCGGATAACGCATAACGTATAGCGTATAACGCATAACGTATACCGTATAACGTATAACGTATAACGTATAACGTATAACGCATAACGTATAACGTATAACGTATAACGTATAACGTATAACGTATAACGTATAACGTATAACGTATAACGTATAACGTATAACGTATAACGTATAACGTATAACATATAACGTATAACGTATAACGTATAACATATAACGTATAACGTATAACGTATAACGTATTACGTATAAACTATATCGTCTAACATATAACGCATAACGTATATCGTATAACGTATAGCATATAACGTATAACGTATAACGTATAACGTATAACGTATTACATATTACATATAACGTATAACGTACAACGTATAACGTATAACATATAACGTCTAACGTTTAACGTATAACGTATAACGTATTACGTATAACGTATAACGTACAACGTATAACGTATAACGTATATCCTATAACGCATAACGTATATCCTATAACGCATAACGTATAGCGTGTAACGCATAACGTATACCGTATAACGTATAACGTATAACGTATAACGTATAACGTATAACGTATAACGTATTACATATAACGTATAACGTAAAACGTACGACGTATAACGTATAACATATAACGTCTAACGTTTAATGTATAACGTATAACGTATAACGTATAGCGTACACCGTATAACGTATAACGTATATCCGATAACGCATAACGTATAGCGTATAACGCATAACGTATACCGTATAACGTATAACGTATAACGTATAACGTATAACGCATAACGTATAACGTATAACGTATAACGTATAACGTATAACGTATAACGTATAACGTATAACGTATAACGTATAACGTATAACGTATAACGTATAACGTATAACGTATAACGTATAACGTATAACGTATAACGTATAACGTATAACGTATAACGTATAACGTATAACGTATAACGTATAACGTATAACGTATAACGTATAACGTATAACGTATAACGTATAACGTATAACGTATAACGTATAACGTATAACGTATAACGTATAACGTATAACGTATAACGTATAACGTATAACGTGTAACGTATAACGTATAGCGTATAACGTATACCGTATTACATATTACATATAACGTATAACGTACAACGTATAACGTATAACATATAACGTCTAACGTTTAACGTATAACGTATAATGTATAACGTATAACGTATAACGTATAACGTATAACGTGTAACGTATAACGTATAACGTATAACGTATAACGTATGACGTATCACGTATAAGGTTTGACCTATAACGTATACCGTATAACGTATAACGTATATCGTATAACGTATAACGTATAACGTATAACGTATAACGTACAACGTATAACGTATAACGTATAACGTATAACGTATAACGTATAACGTATAACGTATAACGTATAACGTATAACGTATCACGTATAACGTATAACGTATAACGTATAACGTACAACGTATAACGTATAACGTATATCCTATAACGCATAACGTATATCCTATAACGCATAACGTATAGCGTGTAACGCATAACGTATACCGTATAACGTATAACGTATAACGTATAACGTATAACGTATATCGTATAACGTATAACGTATTACATATTACGTATAACGTAAAACGTACGACGTATACCGTATAACATATAACGTCTAACGTTTAATGTATAACGTATAACGTATAACGTATAGCGTACAACGTATAACGTATAACGTATATCCGATAACGCATAACGTATAGCGTATAACGCATAACGTATACCGTATAACGTATAACGTATAACGTATAACGTATAACGTATAACGTATAACGTATAACGTATAGCGTACAACGTATAACGTATTACGTATATCCGATAACGCATAACGTATAGCGTATAACGCATAACGTATACCGTATAACGTATAACGTATAACGTATAACGTATAACGTATAACGTATAACGTATAACGTATAACGTATAACGTATAACGTATAACGCATAACGCATAACATATAACGCATAACGTATAACGTATAACGTGTAACGTATAACGTATAGCGTATAACGTATAACGTATTACATATTACATATAACGTATAACGTACAACGTATAACGTATAACGCATAACGCATAACGTATAACGCATAACGTATAACGTATAACGTGTAACGTATAACGTATAGCGTATAACGTATAACGTATTACATATTACATATAACGTATAACGTACAACGTATAACGTATGACATATAACGTCTAACGTTTAACGTATAACGTATAACGTATAACGTATAACGTATAACGTATAACGTATAACGTATAACGTATAACGTGTAACGTATAACGTATAACGTATAACGTATAACGTATGACGTATCACGTATAAGGTTTGACCTATAACGTATACCGTATAACGTATAACGTATAACGTATAACGTATAACGTATAACGTATAACGTATAACGTATAACGTACAACGTATAACGTATAACGTATAACGTATAACGTATAACGTATTACATATAACGTATAACGTAAAACGTACGACGTATAACGTATAACATATAACGTCTAACGTTTAATGTATAACGTATAACGTATAACGTATAGCGTACAACGTATAACGTATAACGTATACCCGATAACGCATAACGTATAGCGTATAACGCATAACGTATACCGTATAACGTATAACGTATAACGTATAACGTGTAACGTATAACGTATAACGTATAACGTATAACGTATGACGTATCACGTATAAGGTTTGACCTATAACGTATACCGTATAACGTATAACGTATAACGTATAACGTATAACGTATAACGTATAACGTATAACGTATAACGTATAACGTATAACGTATAACGTATAACGTACAACGTATAACGTATAACGTATAACGTATAACGTATAACGTATAACGTATAACGTATAACGTATAACGTATAACGTATAACGTATAACGTATAACGTATAACGTATAACGTATAACGTATAACGTATAACGTATAACGTACAACGTATAACGTATAACGTATAACGTATAACGTATAACGTATAACGTATAACGCATAACGTATACCGTATAACGTATACCGTATAACGTATAACGTATAACGTATAACGTATAACGTATAACGTATAACGTATAACGTATAACGTACAACGTATAACGTATAACGTATAACGTATAACGTATAACGTATAACGTATCACGTATAACGTATAACGTATAACGTATAACGTATAACGTATAACGTATAACGTATAACGTATAACGTATAACGTATAACGTATAACGTATAACGTATAACGTATAACGTATAACGTATAACGTATAACGTATAACGTATAACGTATAACGTATAACGTATAACGTACAACGTATAACGTATAACGTACAACGTATAACGTATAACGTATAACGTATAACGTATAACGTATAACGTATAACGTATAACGTATAACGTATAACGTATAACGTATAACGTATAACGTATAACGTATAACGTATATCGTATACGGTATAACGTATAACGTATAACGTATAACGTATAACGTATAACGTATAACGTATAACGTATAACGTATAACGTATAACGTATAACGTATAACGTATAACGTATAACGTATAACGTTTAACGTATAACGTATAACGTATAACGTATAACGTATAACGTATAACGTATAACGTATAACGTATAACGTATAACGTATAACGTATAACGTATAACGTATAACGTATAACGCATAACGTATAACGCATAACGTATAACGTATAACGTATAACGTATAACGTATAACGTATAACGTATAACGTATAACGTATAACGTATAACGTATAACGTATAACGAATAACGTTTAATGTATAACGTATAACGTATAACGTATAGCGTACAACGTATAACGTATAACGTATATCCCATAACGCATAACGTATAGCGTATAACGCATAACGTATACCGTATAACGTATAACGTATAACGTATAACGTATAACGTATAACGTATAACGTATAACGTATAACGTATAACGTATAACGTATAACGTATAACGTATAACGTATAACGTATAACGTATAACGTATAACGTATAACGTATAACGTATAACGTGTAACGTATAACGTATAGCGTATAACGTATACCGTATTACATATTACATATAACGTATAACGTACAACGTATAACGTATAACATATAACGTCTAACGTTTAACGTATAACGTATAACGTATAACGTATAACGTATAACGTATAACGTGTAACGTATAACGTATAACGTATAACGTATAACGTATGACGTATCACGTATAAGGTTTGACCTATAACGTATACCGTATAACGTATAACGTATAACGTATAACGTATAACGTATAACGTATAACGTATAACGTACAACGTATAACGTATAACGTATAACGTATAACGTATAACGTATAACGTATAACGTATAACGTATAACGTATAACGTATCACGTATAACGTATAACGTATAACGTATAACGTACAACGTATAACGTATAACGTATATCCTATAACGCATAACGTATATCCTATAACGCATAACGTATAGCGTGTAACGCATAACGTATACCGTATAACGTATAACGTATAACGTATAACGTATAACGTATAACGTATAACGTATTACATATTACGTATAACGTAAAACGTACGACGTATAACGTATAACATATAACGTCTAACGTTTAATGTATAACGTATAACGTATAACGTATAGCGTACAACGTATAACGTATAACGTATATCCGATAACGCATAACGTATAGCGTATAACGCATAACGTATACCGTATAACGTATAACGTATAACGTATAACGTATAACGTATAACGTATAACGTATCACGTATAGCGTACAACGTATAACGTATTACGTATATCCGATAACGCATAACGTATAGCGTATAACGCATAACGTATACCGTATAACGTATAACGTATAACGTATAACGTATAACGTATAACGTATAACGTATAACGTATAACGTATAACGTATAACGTATAACGTATAACGTATAACGCATAACGCATAACATATAACGCATAACGTATAACGTATAACGTGTAACGTATAACGTATAGCGTATAACGTATAACGTATTACATATTACATATAACGTATAACGTACAACGTATAACGTATAACGCATAACGCATAACGCATAACGTATAACGTACAACGTATAACGTATAACGTATAACGTATAACGTATAACGTATAACGTATAACGTATAACGTATAACGTATAACGTATCACGTATAACGTATAACGTATAACGTATATCGTATAACGTATAACGTATAACGTATAACATATAACGTATAACGTATAACGTATAACGTATAACATATAACGTATAACGTATAACGTATAACGTATTACGTATAAACTATATCGTCTAACATATAACGCATAACGTATATCGTATAACGTATAACATATAACGTATAACGTATAACGTATAACGTATAACGTATTACATATTACATATAACGTATAACGTACAACGTATAACGTATAACATATAACGTCTACCGTTTAACGTATAACGTATAACGTATAACGTATAACGTATAACGTACAACGTATAACGTATAACGTATATCCTATAACGCATAACGTATATCCTATAACGCATAACGTATAGCGTGTAACGCATAACGTATACCGTATAACGTATAACGTATAACGTATAACGTATAACGTATAACGTATTACATATAACGTATAACGTAAAACGTACGACGTATAACGTATAACATATAACGTCTAACGGTTAATGTATAACGTATAACGTATAACGTATAGCGTACAACGTATAACGTATAACGTATACCCGATAACGCATAACGTATAGCGTATAACGCATAACGTATACCGTATAACGTATAACGTATAACGTATAACGTATAACGTATAACGTATAACGTATAACGTATAACGTATAACGTTTAATGTATAACGTATAACGTATAACGTATAGCGTACAACGTATAACGTATAACGTATATCCGATAACGCATAACGTATAGCGTATAACGCATAACGTATACCGTATAACGTATAACGTATAACGTATAACGTATAACGTATAACGTACAACGTATAACGTATAACGTATATCCTATAACGCATAACGTATATCCTATAACGCATAACGTATAACGTACAACGTATAACGTATAACATATAACGTCTAACGTTTAACGTATAACGTATAACGTATAACGTATAACGTATAACGTATAACGTATAACGTGTAACGTATAACGTATAACGTATAACGTATAACGTATGACGTATCACGTATAAGGTTTGACCTATAACGTATACCGTATAACGTATAACGTATAACGTATAACGTATAACGTATAACGTATAACGTATAACGTATAACGTATAACGTACAACGTATAACGTATAACGTATAACGTATAACGTATAACGTATAACGTATAACGTATAACGTATAACGTATAACGTATAACGTATAACGTATAACGTATAACGTATAACGTATAACGTATAACGTATAACGTATAACGTATAACGTATAACGTATAACGTATAACGTATAACGTACAACGTATAACGTATAACGTATAACGTCTAACGTATAACGTATAACGTATAACGCATAACGTATACCGTATAACGTATAACGTATAACGTATAACGTATAACGTATAACGTATAACGTATAACGTATAACGTATAACGTATAACGTATAACGTATAACGTATAACGTATCACGTATAACGTATAACGTATAACGTATAACGTATAACGTATAACGTATAACGTACAACGTATAACGTATAACGTACAACGTATAACGTATAACGTATAACGTATAACGTATAACGTATAACGTATAACGTATAACGTATAACGTATAACGTATAACGTATAACGTATTACGTATAAACTATATCGTCTAACATATAACGCATAACGTATATCGTATAACGTATAACGTATAACGTATAACGTATAACGTATAACGTATAACGTATAACGTATTACATATTACATATAACGTATAACGTACAACGTATAACGTATAACATATAACGTCCAACGTTTAACGTATAACGTATAACGTATAACGTATAACGTACAACGTATAACGTATAACGTATAACGTACAACGTATAACGTATAACGTATACCCGATAACGCATAACGTATAGCGTATAACGCATAACGTATACCGTATAACGTATAACGTATAACGTATAACGTATAACGTATAACGTATAACGTATAACGTATAACGTATAACGTACAACGTATAACGTATAACGTATAACGTATAACGTATAACGTATAACGTATAACGTATAACGTATAACGTATAACGTATCACGTATTACGTATAACGTATAACGTATAACGTATAACGTATAACGTATAACGTATAACGTACAACGTATAACGTATAACGTATAACGTATAACGTATGACGTATCACGTATAAGGTTTGACCTATAACGTATACCGTATAACGTATAACGTATAACGTATAACGTATAACGTATAACGTATAACGTGTAACGTATAACGTATAACGTATAACGTATAACGTATGACGTATCACGTATAAGGTTTGACCTATAACGTATACCGTATAACGTATAACGTATAACGTATAACGTATAACGTATAACGTATAACGTATAACGTATAACGTATAACGTATAACGTACAACGTATAACGTATAACGTATAACGTATAACGTATAACGTATAACGTATAACGTATAACGTATAACGTATAACGTATCACGTATAACGTATAACGTATAACGTATAACGTATAACGTATAACGTATAACATATAACGTATAACGTATAACGTATAACATATAACGTATAACGTATAACGTATAACGTATTACGTATAAACTATATCGTCTAACATATAACGCATAACGTATATCGTATAACGTATAACATATAACGTATAACGTATAACGTATAACGTATAACGTATTACATATTACATATAACGTATAACGTACAACGTATAACGTATAACATATAACGTCTACCGTTTAACGTATAACGTATAACGTATAACGTATAACGTATAACGTACAACGTATAACGTATAACGTATATCCTATAACGCATAACGTATATCCTATAACGCATAACGTATAGCGTGTAACGCATAACGTATACCGTATAACGTATAACGTATAACGTATAACGTATAACGTATAACGTATTACATATAACGTATAACGTAAAACGTACGACGTATAACGTATAACATATAACGTCTAACGGTTAATGTATAACGTATAACGTATAACGTATAGCGTACAACGTATAACGTATAACGTATACCCGATAACGCATAACGTATAGCGTATAACGCATAACGTATACCGTATAACGTATAACGTATAACGTATAACGTATAACGTATAACGTATAACGTATAACGTATAACGTATAACGTATAACGTTTAATGTATAACGTATAACGTATAACGTATAGCGTACAACGTATAACGTATAACGTATATCCGATAACGCATAACGTATAGCGTATAACGCATAACGTATACCGTATAACGTATAACGTATAACGTATAACGTATAACGTATAACGTACAACGTATAACGTATAACGTATATCCTATAACGCATAACGTATATCCTATAACGCATAACGTATAACGTACAACGTATAACGTATAACATATAACGTCTAACGTTTAACGTATAACGTATAACGTATAACGTATAACGTATAACGTATAACGTATAACGTATAACGTGTAACGTATAACGTATAACGTATAACGTATAACGTATGACGTATCACGTATAAGGTTTGACCTATAACGTATACCGTATAACGTATAACGTATAACGTATAACGTATAACGTATAACGTATAACGTATAACGCATAACGTACAACGTATAACGTATAACGTATAACGTATAACGTATAACGTATAACGTATAACGTATAACGTATAACGTATAACGTATAACGTATAACGTATAACGTATAACGTATAACGTATAACGTATAACGTATAACGTATAACGTATAACGTACAACGTATAACGTATAACGTAAAACGTATAACGTATAACGTATAACGTATAACGTATAACGTATTACATATTACATATAACGTATAACGTACAACGTATAACGTATAACATATAACGTCCAACGTTTAACGTATAAC
This sequence comes from Ptiloglossa arizonensis, assembly GCF_051014685.1. Taxonomy (NCBI): domain Eukaryota; kingdom Metazoa; phylum Arthropoda; class Insecta; order Hymenoptera; family Colletidae; genus Ptiloglossa; species Ptiloglossa arizonensis. The sequence continues at coordinate 616,974 of NW_027478613.1, read as the reverse complement.
GTATAACGTATAACGTATAACGTACAACGTATAACGTATAACGTATAACGTACAACGTATAACGTATAACGTATACCCGATAACGCATAACGTATAGCGTATAACGCATAACGTATACCGTATAACGTATAACGTATAACGTATAACGTATAACGTATAACGTATAACGTATAACGTATAACGTATAACGTATAACGTACAACGTATAACGTATAACGTATAACGTATAACGTATAACGTATAACGTATAACGTATAACGTATAACGTATAACGTATCACGTATAACGTATAACGTATAACGTATAACGTATAACGTATAACGTATAACGTATAACGTATAACGTACAACGTATAACGTATAACGTATAACGTATAACGTATGACGTATCACGTATAAGGTTTGACCTATAACGTATACCGTATAACGTATAACGTATAACGTATAACGTATAACGTATAACGTATAACGTGTAACGTATAGCGTATAACGTATAACGTATAACGTATGACGTATCACGTATAAGGTTTGACCTATAACGTATACCGTATAACGTATAACGTATAACGTATAACGTATAACGTATAACGTATAACGTATAACGTATAACGTACAACGTATAACGTATAACGTATAACGTATAACGTATAACGTATAACGTATAACGTATAACGTATAACGTATAACGTACGACGTATAACGTATAACATATAACGTCTAACGGTTAATGTATAACGTATAACGTATAACGTATAGCGTACAACGTATAACGTATAACGTATACCCGATAACGCATAACGTATAGCGTATAACGTATAACGCATAACGTACAACGTATAACGTATAACGTATAACGTATAACGTATAACGTATAACGTATAACGTATAACGTATAACGTATAACGTATAACGTATAACGTATAACGTATAACGTATAACGTATAACGTATAACGTATAACGTATAACGTATAACGTATAACGTACAACGTATAACGTATAACGTATAACGTATAACGTATAACGTATAACGTATAACGTATAACGTATTACATATTACATATAACGTATAACGTACAACGTATAACGTATAACATATAACGTCCAACGTTTAACGTATAACGTATAACGTATAACGTATAACGTACAACGTATAACGTATAACGTATAACGTACAACGTATAACGTATAACGTATACCCGATAACGCATAACGTATAGCGTATAACGCATAACGTATACCGTATAACGTATAACGTATAACGTATAACGTATAACGTATAACGTATAACGTATAACGTATAACGTATAACGTATAACGTACAACGTATAACGTATAACGTATAACGTATAACGTATAACGTATAACGTATAACGTATAACGTATAACGTATAACGTATCACGTATAACGTATAACGTATAACGTATAACGTATAACGTATAACGTATAACGTATAACGTATAACGTACAACGTATAACGTATAACGTATAACGTATAACGTATGACGTATCACGTATAAGGTTTGACCTATAACGTATACCGTATAACGTATAACGTATAACGTATAACGTATAACGTATAACGTATAACGTGTAACGTATAGCGTATAACGTATAACGTATAACGTATGACGTATCACGTATAAGGTTTGACCTATAACGTATACCGTATAACGTATAACGTATAACGTATAACGTATAACGTATAACGTATAACGTATAACGTATAACGTACAACGTATAACGTATAACGTATAACGTATAACGTATAACGTATAACGTATAACGTATAACGTATAACGTATAACGTATCACGTATAACGTATAACGTATAACGTATAACGTATAACGTATAACGTATAACATATAACGTATAACGTATAACGTATAACATATAACGTATAACGTATAACGTATAACGTATTACGTATAAACTATATCGTCTAACATATAACGCATAACGTATATCGTATAACGTATAACATATAACGTATAACGTATAACGTATAACGTATAACGTATTACATATTACATATAACGTATAACGTACAACGTATAACGTATAACATATAACGTCTACCGTTTAACGTATAACGTATAACGTATAACGTATAACGTATAACGTATAACGTATAACGTACAACGTATAACGTATAACGTATAACGTATAACGTATAACGTATAACGTACAACGTATAACGTATAACGTATACCCGATAACGCATAACGTATAGCGTATAACGCATAACGTATACCGTATAACGTATAACGTATAACGTATAACGTATAACGTATAACGTATAACGTATAACGTATAACGTATAACGTATAACGTACAACGTATAACGTATAACGTATAACGTATAACGTATAACGTATAACGTATAACGTATAACGTATCACGTATAACGTATAACGTATAACGTATAACGTATAACGTATAACGTATAACGTATAACGTATAACGTATAACGTATAACGTATAACGTACAACGTATAACGTATAACGTATAACGTATAACGTATGACGTATCACGTATAAGGTTTGACCTATAACGTATACCGTATAACGTATAACGTATAACGTATAACGTATAACGTATAACGTATAACATATAACGTATAACGTATAACGTATAACATATAACGTATAACGTATAACGTATAACGTATTACGTATAAACTATATCGTCTAACATATAACGCATAACGTATATCGTATAACGTATAACGTATAACGTATAACGTATAACGTATAACGTATAACGTATAACGTACAACGTATAACGTATAACGTATAACGTATAACGTATAACGTATAACGTATAACGTATAACGTATAACGTATAACGTATAACGTATAACGTATACCGTATAACGTATAACGTATAACGTATAACGTATAACGTATAACGTAATACATATAACGTATAACGTAAAACGTACGACGTATAACGTATAACATATAACGTCTAACGGTTAATGTATAACGTATAACGTATAACGTATAGCGTACAACGTATAACGTATAACGTATACCCGATAACGCATAACGTATAGCGTATAACGCATAACGTATACCGTATAACGTATAACGTATAACGTATAACGTATAACGTATAACGTATAACGTATAACGTATAACGTATAACGTATAACGTTTAATGTATAACGTATAACGTATAACGTATAGCGTACAACGTATAACGTATAACGTATATCCGATAACGCATAACGTATAGCGTATAACGCATAACGTATACCGTATAACGTATAACGTATAACGTATAACGTATAACGTATAACGTACAACGTATAACGTATAACGTATATCCTATAACGCATAACGTATATCCTATAACGCATAACGTATAACGTACAACGTATAACGTATAACATATAACGTCTAACGTTTAACGTATAACGTATAACGTATAACGTATAACGTATAACGTAGAACGTATAACGTGTAACGTATAACGTATAACGTATAACGTATAACGTATGACGTATCACGTATAAGGTTTGACCTATAACGTATACCGTATAACGTATAACGTATAACGTATAACGTATAACGTATAACGTATAACGTATAACGTATAACGTATAACGTATAACGTACAACGTATAACGTATAACGTATAACGTATAACGTATAACGTATAACGTATAACGTATAACGTATAACGTATAACGTATAACGTATAACGTATAACGTATAACGTATAACGTATAACGTATAACGTATAACGTATAACGTATAACGTATAACGTACAACGTATAACGTATAACGTATAACGTATAACGTATAACGTATAACGTATAACGCATAACGTATACCGTATAACGTATAACGTATAACGTATAACGTATAACGTATAACGTATAACGTATAACGTATAACGTATAACGTATAACGTATAACGTATCACGTATAACGTATAACGTATAACGTATAACGTATAACGTATAACGTATAACGTACAACGTATAACGTATAACGTACAACGTATAACGTATAACGTATAACGTATAACGTATAACGTATAACGTATAACGTATAACGTATAACGTATAACGTATAACGTATAACGTATAACGTATTACGTATAAACTATATCGTCTAACATATAACGCATAACGTATATCGTATAACGTATAACGTATAACGTATAACGTATAACGTATAACGTATAACGTATTACATATTACATATAACGTATAACGTATAACGTATAACGTATAACGTATAACGTATAACGTATCACGTATAACGTATAACGTATAACGTATAACGTATAACGTATAACGTATAACGTATAACGTACAACGTATAACGTATAACGTATAACGTATAACGTATGACGTATCACGTATAAGGTTTGACCTATAACGTATACCGTATAACGTATAACGTATAACGTATAACGTAAAACGTATAACGTATAACGTATAACGTATAACGTACAACGTATAACGTATAACGTATAACGTATAACGTATAACGTATTACACATAACGTATAACGTAAAACGTACGACGTATAACGTATAACATATAACGTCTAACGTTTAATGTATAACGTATAACGTATAACGTATAGCGTACAACGTATAACGTATAACGTATACCCGATAACGCATAACGTATAGCGTATAACGCATAACGTATACCGTATAACGTATAACGTATAACGTATAACGTGTAACGTATAACGTATAACGTATAACGTATAACGTATGACGTATCACGTATAAGGTTTGACCTATAACGTATACCGTATAACGTATAACGTATAACGTATAACGAATAACGTATAACGTATAACGTATAACGTATAACGTATAACGTATAACGTATAACGTACAACGTATAACGTATAACGTATAACGTATAACGTATAACGTATAACGTATAACGTATAACGTATAACGTATAACGTATAACGTATAACGTATAACGTATAACGTATAACGTATAACGTATAACGTATAACGTATAACGTATAACGTATAACGTATAACGTATAACGTATAACGTATAACGTACAACGTATAACGTATAACGTATAACGTATAACGTATAACGTATAACGTATAACGCATAACGTATACCGTATAACGTATAACGTATAACGTATAACGTATAACGTATAACGTATAACGTATAACGTATAACGTATAACGTATAACGTACAACGTATAACGTATAACGTATAACGTATAACGTATAACGTATAACGTATAACGTATAACGTATAACGTATAACGTATCACGTATAACGTATAACGTATAACGTATAACGTATAACGTATAACGTATAACGTATAACGTACAACGTATAACGTATAACGTACAACGTATAACGTATAACGTATAACGTATAACGTATAACGTATAACGTATAACGTATAACGTATAACGTATAACGTATAACGTATAACGTATTACGTATAAACTATATCGTCTAACATATAACGCATAACGTATATCGTATAACGTATAACGTATAACGTATAACGTATAACGTATAACGTATAACGTATTACATATTACATATAACGTATAACGTACAACGTATAACGTATAACATATAACGTCCAACGTTTAACGTATAACGTATAACGTATAACGTATAACGTACAATGTATAACGTATAACGTATATCCTATAACGCATAACGTATATCCTATAACGCATAACGTATAGCGTGTAACGCATAACGTATACCCTATAACGTATAACGTATAACGTATAACGTATAACGTATTACATATTACGTATAACGTAAAACGTACGACGTATAACGTATAACATATAACGTCTAACGTTTAATGTATAACGCATAACGTATAACGTATAGCGTACAACGTATAACGTATTACGTATATCCGATAACGCATAACATATAGCGTATAACGCATAACGTATACCGTATAACGTATAACGTATAACGTATAACGTATAACGTATAACGTATAACGTATAACGTATAACGTATAACGTATAACGTATAACGTATAACGCATAACGCATAACATATAACGCATAACGTATAACGTATAACGTGTAACGTATAACGTATAGCGTATAACGTATAACGTATTACATATTACATATAACGTATAACGTACAACGTATAACGTATAACGTATATCGCATAACGTATAACGCATAACGTATAACGTATAACGTGTAACGTATAACGTATAGCGTATAACGTATAACGTATTACATATTACATATAACGTATAACGTACAACGTATAACGTATAACATATAACGTCTAACGTTTAACGTATAACGTATAACGTATAACGTATAACGCATAACGTATAACGTATAACGTGTAACGTATAACGTATAACGTATAACGTATAACGTATGACGTATCACGTATAAGGTTTGACCTATAACGTATACCGTATAACGAATAACGTATAACGTATAACGTATAACGTATAATATAACGTATAACGTATAACGTCCAACGTATAACGTATAACGTATAGCGTACAACGTATAACGTATAACGTATATCCGATAACGCATAACGTATAGCGTATAACGCATAACGTATACCGTATAACGTATAACGTATAACGTATAACGTATAACGTATAACGTATAACGTATAACGTATAACGTATAACGTATAACGTATAACGTATAACGCATAACGCATAACATATAACGCATAACGTATAACGTATAACGTGTAACGTATAACGTATAACGTATAACGTATAACGTATAACGTATAACGTATAACGTATAACGCATAACGCATAACATATAACGCATAACGTATAACGTATAACGTGTAACGTATAACGTATAGCGTATAACGTATAACGTATAACGTATTACATATTACATATAACGTATAACGTACAACGTATAACGTATAACGTATAACGCATAACGTATAACGCATAACGTATAACGTATAACGTGTAACGTATAACGTATAGCGTATAACGTATAACGTATTACATATTACATATAACGTATAACGTACAACGTATAACGTATAACATATAACGTCTAACGTTTAACGTATAACGTATAACGTATAACGTATAACGTATAACGTATAACGTATAACGTATAACGTGTAACGTATAACGTATAACGTATAACGTATAACGTATGACGTATCACGTATAAGGTTTGACCTATAACGTATACCGTATAACGTATAACGTATAACGTATAACGTATAACATATAACGTATAACGTATAACGTATAACATATAACGTATAACGTATAACGTATAACGTATAACGTATAACGTATAACGTATAACGTATAACGTATAACGTATAACGTATAACGTATAACGTATAACGTATAACGTATAACGTATAACGTATAACGTATAACGTATAACGTATAACGTATAACGTATAGTGTATAACGTATAACGTATAACGTATAACGTATAACGTATAACGTATAACGTATATCGCATAACGTATAACGTATAACGTATAACGTATAACGTATAACGTATAACGTATAACGTATAACCTATAACGTATAACGTATAACGTATAACGTATAACGTATAATGTATAACGTATAACGTATAACGTATAACGTATAACGTATAACGTATAACGTATAACGTATAACGTATAACGTATAACGTATAACGTATAACGTATAACGTATAACGTATAACGTATAGTGTATAACGTATAACGTATAACGTATAACGTATAACGTATAACGTATAACGTATATCGCATAACGTATAACGTATAACGTATAACGTATAACGTATAACGTATAACGTATAACGTATAACCTATAACGTATAACGTATAACGTATAACGTATAACGTATAATGTATAACGTATAACGTATAACGTATAACGTATAACGTATAACGTATAACGTATAACGTATAACGTATAACGTATAACGTATAACGTATAACGTATAACGTATAACGTATAACGTACAACGTATAACGTATAACGTATAACGTATAACGTATAACGTATAACGTATAACGCATAACGTATACCGTATAACGTATAACGTATAACGTATAACGTATAACGTATAACGTATAACGTATAACGTATAACGTATAACGTACAACGTATAACGTATAACGTATAACGTATAACGTATAACGTATAACGTATAACGTATAACGTATAACGTATAACGTATCACGTATAACGTATAACGTATAACGTATAACGTATAACGTATAACGTATAACGTACAACGTATAACGTATAACGTACAACGTATAACGTATAACGTATAACGTATAACGTATAACGTATAACGTATAACGTATAACGTATAACGTATAACGTATAACGTATAACGTATTACGTATAAACTATATCGTCTAACATATAACGCATAACGTATATCGTATAACGTATAACGTATAACGTATAACGTATAACGTATAACGTATAACGTATTACATATTACATATAACGTATAACGTACAACGTATAACGTATAACATATAACGTCCAACGTTTAACGTATAACGTATAACGTATAACGTATAACGTACAACGTATAACGTATAACGTATATCCTATAACGCATAACGTATATCCTATAACGCATAACGTATAGCGTGTAACGCATAACGTATACCCTATAACGTATAACGTATAACGTATAACGTATAACGTATTACATATTACGTATAACGTAAAACGTACGACGTATAACGTATAACATATAACGTCTAACGTTTAATGTATAACGCATAACGTATAACGTATAGCGTACAACGTATAACGTATTACGTATATCCGATAACGCATAACATATAGCGTATAACGCATAACGTATACCGTATAACGTATAACGTATAACGTATAACGTATAACGTATAACGTATAACGTATAACGTATAACGTATAACGTATAACGTATAACGTATAACGCATAACGCATAACATATAACGCATAACGTATAACGTATAACGTGTAACGTATAACGTATAGCGTATAACGTATAACGTATTACATATTACATATAACGTATAACGTATAACGTATAACGTATAACGTATAACGTATAACGTATTACGTATAAACTATATCGTCTAACATATAACGCATAACGTATATCGTATAACGTATAACGTATAACGTATAACGTATAACGTATAACGTATAACGTATAACGTATAACGTATAACCTATAACGTATAACGTATAACGTATAACGTATAACGTATAATGTATAACGTATAACGTATAACGTATAACGTATAACGTATAACGTATAACGTATAACGTATAACGTATAACGTATAACGTATAACGTGTAACGTATAACGTATAACGTATAACGTATAACGTATGACGTATCACGTATAAGGTTTGACCTATAACGTATACCGTATAACGTATAACGTATAACGTATAACGTATAACGTATAACGTATAACGTATAACGCATAACGTACAACGTATAACGTATAACGTATAACGTATAACGTATAACGTATAACGTATAACGTATAACGTATAACGTATAACGTATAACGTATAACGTATAACGTATAACGTATAACGTATAACGTATAACGTATAACGTATAACGTATAACGTATAACGTACAACGTATAACGTATAACGTATAACGTATAACGTATAACGTATAACGTATAACGTATAACGTATTACATATTACATATAACGTATAACGTACAACGTATAACGTATAACATATAACGTCCAACGTTTAACGTATAACGTATAACGTATAACGTATAACGTACAACGTATAACGTATAACGTATAACGTACAACGTATAACGTATAACGTATACCCGATAACGCATAACGTATAGCGTATAACGCATAACGTATACCGTATAACGTATAACGTATAACGTATAACGTATAACGTATAACGTATAACGTATAACGTATAACGTATAACGTATAACGTATAACGTACAACGTATAACGTATAACGTATAACGTATAACGTATAACGTATAACGTATAACGTATAACGTATAACGTATAACGTATCACGTATAACGTATAACGTATAACGTATAACGTATAACGTATAACGTATAACGTATAACGTATAACGTACAACGTATAACGTATAACGTATAACGTATAACGTATGACGTATCACGTATAAGGTTTGACCTATAACGTATACCGTATAACGTATAACGTATAACGTATAACGTATAACGTATAACGTATAACGTGTAACGTATAGCGTATAACGTATAACGTATAACGTATGACGTATCACGTATAAGGTTTGACCTATAACGTATACCGTATAACGTATAACGTATAACGTATAACGTATAACGTATAACGTATAACGTATAACGTATAACGTACAACGTATAACGTATAACGTATAACGTATAACGTATAACGTATAACGTATAACGTATAACGTATAACGTATAACGTACGACGTATAACGTATAACATATAACGTCTAACGGTTAATGTATAACGTATAACGTATAACGTATAGCGTACAACGTATAACGTATAACGTATACCCGATAACGCATAACGTATAGCGTATAACGTATAACGCATAACGTACAACGTATAACGTATAACGTATAACGTATAACGTATAACGTATAACGTATAACGTATAACGTATAACGTATAACGTATAACGTATAACGTATAACGTATAACGTATAACGTATAACGTATAACGTATAACGTATAACGTATAACGTACAACGTATAACGTATAACGTATAACGTATAACGTATAACGTATAACGTATAACGTATAACGTATTACATATTACATATAACGTATAACGTACAACGTATAACGTATAACATATAACGTCCAACGTTTAACGTATAACGTATAACGTATAACGTATAACGTACAACGTATAACGTATAACGTATAACGTACAACGTATAACGTATAACGTATACCCGATAACGCATAACGTATAGCGTATAACGCATAACGTATACCGTATAACGTATAACGTATAACGTATAACGTATAACGTATAACGTATAACGTATAACGTATAACGTATAACGTATAACGTACAACGTATAACGTATAACGTATAACGTATAACGTATAACGTATAACGTATAACGTATAACGTATAACGTATAACGTATCACGTATAACGTATAACGTATAACGTATAACGTATAACGTATAACGTATAACGTATAACGTATAACGTACAACGTATAACGTATAACGTATAACGTATAACGTATGACGTATCACGTATAAGGTTTGACCTATAACGTATACCGTATAACGTATAACGTATAACGTATAACGTATAACGTATAACGTATAACGTGTAACGTATAGCGTATAACGTATAACGTATAACGTATGACGTATCACGTATAAGGTTTGACCTATAACGTATACCGTATAACGTATAACGTATAACGTATAACGTATAACGTATAACGTATAACGTATAACGTATAACGTATAACGTACAACGTATAACGTATAACGTATAACGTATAACGTATAACGTATAACGTATAACGTATAACGTATAACGTATAACGTATCACGTATAACGTATAACGTATAACGTATAACGTATAACGTATAACGTATAACATATAACGTATAACGTATAACGTATAACATATAACGTATAACGTATAACGTATAACGTATTACGTATAAACTATATCGTCTAACATATAACGCATAACGTATATCGTATAACGTATAACATATAACGTATAACGTATAACGTATAACGTATAACGTATTACATATTACATATAACGTATAACGTACAACGTATAACGTATAACATATAACGTCTACCGTTTAACGTATAACGTATAACGTATAACGTATAACGTATAACGTATAACGTATAACGTACAACGTATAACGTATAACGTATAACGTATAACGTATAACGTATAACGTACAACGTATAACGTATAACGTATACCCGATAACGCATAACGTATAGCGTATAACGCATAACGTATACCGTATAACGTATAACGTATAACGTATAACGTATAACGTATAACGTATAACGTATAACGTATAACGTATAACGTATAACGTACAACGTATAACGTATAACGTATAACGTATAACGTATAACGTATAACGTATAACGTATAACGTATAACGTATAACGTATCACGTATAACGTATAACGTATAACGTATAACGTATAACGTATAACGTATAACGTATAACGTATAACGTATAACGTATAACGTACAACGTATAACGTATAACGTATAACGTATAACGTATGACGTATCACGTATAAGGTTTGACCTATAACGTATACCGTATAACGTATAACGTATAACGTATAACGTATAACGTATAACGTATAACATATAACGTATAACGTATAACGTATAACATATAACGTATAACGTATAACGTATAACGTATTACGTATAAACTATATCGTCTAACATATAACGCATAACGTATATCGTATAACGTATAACGTATAACGTATAACGTATAACGTATAACGTATAACGTATAACGTACAACGTATAACGTATAACGTATAACGTATAACGTATAACGTATAACGTATAACGTATAACGTATAACGTATAACGTATAACGTATAACGTATACCGTATAACGTATAACGTATAACGTATAACGTATAACGTATAACGTAATACATATAACGTATAACGTAAAACGTACGACGTATAACGTATAACATATAACGTCTAACGGTTAATGTATAACGTATAACGTATAACGTATAGCGTACAACGTATAACGTATAACGTATACCCGATAACGCATAACGTATAGCGTATAACGCATAACGTATACCGTATAACGTATAACGTATAACGTATAACGTATAACGTATAACGTATAACGTATAACGTATAACGTATAACGTATAACGTTTAATGTATAACGTATAACGTATAACGTATAGCGTACAACGTATAACGTATAACGTATATCCGATAACGCATAACGTATAGCGTATAACGCATAACGTATACCGTATAACGTATAACGTATAACGTATAACGTATAACGTATAACGTACAACGTATAACGTATAACGTATATCCTATAACGCATAACGTATATCCTATAACGCATAACGTATAACGTACAACGTATAACGTATAACATATAACGTCTAACGTTTAACGTATAACGTATAACGTATAACGTATAACGTATAACGTAGAACGTATAACGTGTAACGTATAACGTATAACGTATAACGTATAACGTATGACGTATCACGTATAAGGTTTGACCTATAACGTATACCGTATAACGTATAACGTATAACGTATAACGTATAACGTATAACGTATAACGTATAACGTATAACGTATAACGTATAACGTACAACGTATAACGTATAACGTATAACGTATAACGTATAACGTATAACGTATAACGTATAACGTATAACGTATAACGTATAACGTATAACGTATAACGTATAACGTATAACGTATAACGTATAACGTATAACGTATAACGTATAACGTATAACGTACAACGTATAACGTATAACGTATAACGTATAACGTATAACGTATAACGTATAACGCATAACGTATACCGTATAACGTATAACGTATAACGTATAACGTATAACGTATAACGTATAACGTATAACGTATAACGTATAACGTATAACGTATAACGTATCACGTATAACGTATAACGTATAACGTATAACGTATAACGTATAACGTATAACGTACAACGTATAACGTATAACGTACAACGTATAACGTATAACGTATAACGTATAACGTATAACGTATAACGTATAACGTATAACGTATAACGTATAACGTATAACGTATAACGTATAACGTATTACGTATAAACTATATCGTCTAACATATAACGCATAACGTATATCGTATAACGTATAACGTATAACGTATAACGTATAACGTATAACGTATAACGTATTACATATTACATATAACGTATAACGTATAACGTATAACGTATAACGTATAACGTATAACGTATCACGTATAACGTATAACGTATAACGTATAACGTATAACGTATAACGTATAACGTATAACGTACAACGTATAACGTATAACGTATAACGTATAACGTATGACGTATCACGTATAAGGTTTGACCTATAACGTATACCGTATAACGTATAACGTATAACGTATAACGTATAACGTATAACGTATAACGTATAACGTATAACGTACAACGTATAACGTATAACGTATAACGTATAACGTATAACGTATTACACATAACGTATAACGTAAAACGTACGACGTATAACGTATAACATATAACGTCTAACGTTTAATGTATAACGTATAACGTATAACGTATAGCGTACAACGTATAACGTATAACGTATACCCGATAACGCATAACGTATAGCGTATAACGCATAACGTATACCGTATAACGTATAACGTATAACGTATAACGTGTAACGTATAACGTATAACGTATAACGTATAACGTATGACGTATCACGTATAAGGTTTGACCTATAACGTATACCGTATAACGTATAACGTATAACGTATAACGAATAACGTATAACGTATAACGTATAACGTATAACGTATAACGTATAACGTATAACGTACAACGTATAACGTATAACGTATAACGTATAACGTATAACGTATAACGTATAACGTATAACGTATAACGTATAACGTATAACGTATAACGTATAACGTATAACGTATAACGTATAACGTATAACGTATAACGTATAACGTATAACGTATAACGTATAACGTATAACGTATAACGTATAACGTATAACGTACAACGTATAACGTATAACGTATAACGTATAACGTATAACGTATAACGTATAACGCATAACGTATACCGTATAACGTATAACGTATAACGTATAACGTATAACGTATAACGTATAACGTATAACGTATAACGTATAACGTATAACGTACAACGTATAACGTATAACGTATAACGTATAACGTATAACGTATAACGTATAACGTATAACGTATAACGTATAACGTATCACGTATAACGTATAACGTATAACGTATAACGTATAACGTATAACGTATAACGTACAACGTATAACGTATAACGTACAACGTATAACGTATAACGTATAACGTATAACGTATAACGTATAACGTATAACGTATAACGTATAACGTATAACGTATAACGTATAACGTATAACGTATTACGTATAAACTATATCGTCTAACATATAACGCATAACGTATATCGTATAACGTATAACGTATAACGTATAACGTATAACGTATAACGTATAACGTATTACATATTACATATAACGTATAACGTACAACGTATAACGTATAACATATAACGTCCAACGTTTAACGTATAACGTATAACGTATAACGTATAACGTACAATGTATAACGTATAACGTATATCCTATAACGCATAACGTATATCCTATAACGCATAACGTATAGCGTGTAACGCATAACGTATACCCTATAACGTATAACGTATAACGTATAACGTATAACGTATTACATATTACGTATAACGTAAAACGTACGACGTATAACGTATAACATATAACGTCTAACGTTTAATGTATAACGCATAACGTATAACGTATAGCGTACAACGTATAACGTATTACGTATATCCGATAACGCATAACATATAGCGTATAACGCATAACGTATACCGTATAACGTATAACGTATAACGTATAACGTATAACGTATAACGTATAACGTATAACGTATAACGTATAACGTATAACGTATAACGTATAACGTATAACGTATAACGCATAACGCATAACATATAACGCATAACGTATAACGTATAACGTGTAACGTATAACGTATAGCGTATAACGTATAACGTATTACATATTACATATAACGTATAACGTACAACGTATAACGTATAACGTATATCGCATAACGTATAACGCATAACGTATAACGTATAACGTGTAACGTATAACGTATAGCGTATAACGTATAACGTATTACATATTACATATAACGTATAACGTACAACGTATAACGTATAACATATAACGTCTAACGTTTAACGTATAACGTATAACGTATAACGTATAACGCATAACGTATAACGTATAACGTGTAACGTATAACGTATAACGTATAACGTATAACGTATGACGTATCACGTATAAGGTTTGACCTATAACGTATACCGTATAACGAATAACGTATAACGTATAACGTATAACGTATAATATAACGTATAACGTATAACGTCCAACGTATAACGTATAACGTATAGCGTACAACGTATAACGTATAACGTATATCCGATAACGCATAACGTATAGCGTATAACGCATAACGTATACCGTATAACGTATAACGTATAACGTATAACGTATAACGTATAACGTATAACGTATAACGTATAACGTATAACGTATAACGTATAACGTATAACGCATAACGCATAACATATAACGCATAACGTATAACGTATAACGTGTAACGTATAACGTATAACGTATAACGTATAACGTATAACGTATAACGTATAACGTATAACGCATAACGCATAACATATAACGCATAACGTATAACGTATAACGTGTAACGTATAACGTATAGCGTATAACGTATAACGTATAACGTATTACATATTACATATAACGTATAACGTACAACGTATAACGTATAACGTATAACGCATAACGTATAACGCATAACGTATAACGTATAACGTGTAACGTATAACGTATAGCGTATAACGTATAACGTATTACGTATTACATATTACATATAACGTATAACGTACAACGTATAACGTATAACATATAACGTCTAACGTTTAACGTATAACGTATAACGTATAACGTATAACGTATAACGTATAACGTATAACGTATAACGTGTAACGTATAACGTATAACGTATAACGTATAACGTATGACGTATCACGTATAAGGTTTGACCTATAACGTATACCGTATAACGTATAACGTATAACGTATAACGTATAACATATAACGTATAACGTATAACGTATAACATATAACGTATAACGTATAACGTATAACGTATAACGTATAACGTATAACGTATAACGTATAACGTATAACGTATAACGTATAACGTATAACGTATAACGTATAACGTATAACGTATAACGAATAACGTATAACGTATAACGTATAGTGTATAACGTATAACGTATAACGTATAACGTATAACGTATAACGTATAACGTATATCGCATAACGTATAACGTATAACGTATAACGTATAACGTATAACGTATAACGTATAACGTATAACCTATAACGTATAACGTATAACGTATAACGTATAACGTATAATGTATAACGTATAACGTATAACGTATAACGTATAACGTATAACGTATAACGTATAACGTATAACGTATAACGTATAACGTATAACGTATAACGTATAACGTATAACGTATAACGTATAGTGTATAACGTATAACGTATAACGTATAACGTATAACGTATAACGTATAACGTATAACGTATATCGCATAACGTATAACGTATAATGTATAACGTATAACGTATAACGTATAACGTATAACGTATAACCTATAACGTATAACGTATAACGTATAACGTATAACGTATAATGTATAACGTATAACGTATAACGTATAACGTATAACGTATAACGTATAACGTATAACGTATAACGTATAACGTATAACGTATAACGTATAACGTATAACGTATAACGTATAACGTACAACGTATAACGTATAACGTATAACGTATAACGTATAACGTATAACGTATAACGCATAACGTATACCGTATAACGTATAACGTATAACGTATAACGTATAACGTATAACGTATAACGTATAACGTATAACGTATAACGTACAACGTATAACGTATAACGTATAACGTATAACGTATAACGTATAACGTATAACGTATAACGTATAACGTATAACGTATCACGTATAACGTATAACGTATAACGTATAACGTATAACGTATAACGTATAACGTACAACGTATAACGTATAACGTACAACGTATAACGTATAACGTATAACGTATAACGTATAACGTATAACGTATAACGTATAACGTATAACGTATAACGTATAACGTATAACGTATTACGTATAAACTATATCGTCTAACATATAACGCATAACGTATATCGTATAACGTATAACGTATAACGTATAACGTATAACGTATAACGTATAACGTATTACATATTACATATAACGTATAACGTACAACGTATAACGTATAACATATAACGTCCAACGTTTAACGTATAACGTATAACGTATAACGTATAACGTACAACGTATAACGTATAACGTATATCCTATAACGCATAACGTATATCCTATAACGCATAACGTATAGCGTGTAACGCATAACGTATACCCTATAACGTATAACGTATAACGTATAACGTATAACGTATTACATATTACGTATAACGTAAAACGTACGACGTATAACGTATAACATATAACGTCTAGCGTTTAATGTATAACGCATAACGTATAACGTATAGCGTACAACGTATAACGTATTACGTATATCCGATAACGCATAACATATAGCGTATAACGCATAACGTATACCGTATAACGTATAACGTATAACGTATAACGTATAACGTATAACGTATAACGTATAACGTATAACGTATAACGTATAACGTATAACGTATAACGCATAACGCATAACATATAACGCATAACGTATAACGTATAACGTGTAACGTATAACGTATAGCGTATAACGTATAACGTATTACATATTACATATAACGTATAACGTACAACGTATAACGTATAACGTATATCGCATAACGTATAACGCATAACGTATAACGTATAACGTGTAACGTATAACGTATAGCGTATAACGTATAACGTATTACATATTACATATAACGTATAACGTACAACGTATAACGTATAACATATAACGTCTAACGTTTAACGTATAACGTATAACGTATAACGTATAACGCATAACGTATAACGTATAACGTGTAACGTATAACGTATAACGTATAACGTATAACGTATGACGTATCACGTATAAGGTTTGACCTATAACGTATACCGTATAACGAATAACGTATAACGTATAACGTATAACGTATAATATAACGTATAACGTATAACGTCCAACGTATAACGTATAACGTATAGCGTACAACGTATAACGTATAACGTATATCCGATAACGCATAACGTATAGCGTATAACGCATAACGTATACCGTATAACGTATAACGTATAACGTATAACGTATAACGTATAACGTATAACGTATAACGTATAACGTATAACGTATAACGTATAACGTATAACGCATAACGCATAACATATAACGCATAACGTATAACGTATAACGTGTAACGTATAACGTATAACGTATAACGTATAACGTATAACGTATAACGTATAACGTATAACGCATAACGCATAACATATAACGCATAACGTATAACGTATAACGTGTAACGTATAACGTATAGCGTATAACGTATAACGTATAACGTATTACATATTACATATAACGTATAACGTACAACGTATAACGTATAACGTATAACGCATAACGTATAACGCATAACGTATAACGTATAACGTGTAACGTATAACGTATAGCGTATAACGTATAACGTATTACATATTACATATAACGTATAACGTACAACGTATAACGTATAACATATAACGTCTAACGTTTAACGTATAACGTATAACGTATAACGTATAACGTATAACGTATAACGTATAACGTATAACGTGTAACGTATAACGTATAACGTATAACGTATAACGTATGACGTATCACGTATAAGGTTTGACCTATAACGTATACCGTATAACGTATAACGTATAACGTATTACGTATAAACTATATCGTCTAGCATATAACGCATAACGTATATCGTATAACGTATAACGTATAACGTATAACGTATAACGTATAACGTATAACGTATTACATATTACATATAACGTATAACGTACAACGTATAACGTATAACATATAACGTCCAACGTTTAACGTATAACGTATAACGTATAACGTATAACGTACAACGTATAACGTATAACGTATATCCTATAACGCATAACGTATATCCTATAACGCATAACGTATAGCGTGTAACGCATAACGTATACCCTATAACGTATAACGTATAACGTATAACGTATAACGTATTACATATTACGTATAACGTAAAACGTACGACGTATAACGTATAACATATAACGTCTAACGTTTAATGTATAACGCATAACGTATAACGTATAGCGTACAACGTATAACGTATTACGTATATCCGATAACGCATAACATATAGCGTATAACGCATAACGTATACCGTATAACGTATAACGTATAACGTATAACGTATAACGTATAACGTATAACGTATAACGTATAACGTATAACGTATAACGTATAACGTATAACGCATAACGCATAACATATAACGCATAACGTATAACGTATAACGTGTAACGTATAACGTATAGCGTATAACGTATAACGTATTACATATTACATATAACGTATAACGTACAACGTATAACGTATAACGTATATCGCATAACGTATAACGCATAACGTATAACGTATAACGTGTAACGTATAACGTATAGCGTATAACGTATAACGTATTACATATTACATATAACGTATAACGTACAACGTATAACGTATAACATATAACGTCTAACGTTTAACGTATAACGTATAACGTATAACGTATAACGCATAACGTATAACGTATAACGTGTAACGTATAACGTATAACGTATAACGTATAACGTATGACGTATCACGTATAAGGTTTGACCTATAACGTATACCGTATAACGAATAACGTATAACGTATAACGTATAACGTATAATATAACGTATAACGTATAACGTCCAACGTATAACGTATAACGTATAGCGTACAACGTATAACGTATAACGTATATCCGATAACGCATAACGTATAGCGTATAACGCATAACGTATACCGTATAACGTATAACGTATAACGTATAACGTATAACGTATAACGTATAACGTATAACGTATAACGTATAACGTATAACGTATAACGTATAACGCATAACGCATAACATATAACGCATAACGTATAACGTATAACGTGTAACGTATAACGTATAACGTATAACGTATAACGTATAACGTATAACGTATAACGTATAACGCATAACGCATAACATATAACGCATAACGTATAACGTATAACGTGTAACGTATAACGTATAGCGTATAACGTATAACGTATAACGTATTACATATTACATATAACGTATAACGTACAACGTATAACGTATAACGTATAACGCATAACGTATAACGCATAACGTATAACGTATAACGTGTAACGTATAACGTATAGCGTATAACGTATAACGTATTACATATTACATATAACGTATAACGTACAACGTATAACGTATAACATATAACGTCTAACGTTTAACGTATAACGTATAACGTATAACGTATAACGTATAACGTATAACGTATAACGTATAACGTGTAACGTATAACGTATAACGTATAACGTATAACGTATGACGTATCACGTATAAGGTTTGACCTATAACGTATACCGTATAACGTATAACGTATAACGTATAACGTATAACATATAACGTATAACGTATAACGTATAACATATAACGTATAACGTATAACGTATAACGTATAACGTATAACGTATAACGTATAACGTATAACGTATAACGCATAACGCATAACATATAACGCATAACGTATAACGTATAACGTGTAACGTATAACGTATAACGTATAACGTATAACGTATAACGTATAACGTATAACGTATAACGCATAACGCATAACATATAACGCATAACGTATAACGTATAACGTGTAACGTATAACGTATAGCGTATAACGTATAACGTATAACGTATTACATATTACATATAACGTATAACGTACAACGTATAACGTATAACGTATAACGCATAACGTATAACGCATAACGTATAACGTATAACGTGTAACGTATAACGTATAGCGTATAACGTATAACGTATTACATATTACATATAACGTATAACGTACAACGTATAACGTATAACATATAACGTCTAACGTTTAACGTATAACGTATAACGTATAACGTATAACGTATAACGTATAACGTATAACGTATAACGTGTAACGTATAACGTATAACGTATAACGTATAACGTATGACGTATCACGTATAAGGTTTGACCTATAACGTATACCGTATAACGTATAACGTATAACGTATAACGTATAACATATAACGTATAACGTATAACGTATAACATATAACGTATAACGTATAACGTATAACGTATAACGTATAACGTATAACGTATAACGTATAACGTATAACGTATAACGTATAACGTATAACGTATAACGTATAACGTATAACGTATAACGTATAACGTATAACGTATAACGTATAACGTATAGTGTATAACGTATAACGTATAACGTATAACGTATAACGTATAACGTATAACGTATATCGCATAACGTATAACGTATAACGTATAACGTATAACGTATAACGTATAACGTATAACGTATAACCTATAACGTATAACGTATAACGTATAACGTATAACGTATAATGTATAACGTATAACGTATAACGTATAACGTATAACGTATAACGTATAACGTATAACGTATAACGTATAACGTATAACGTATAACGTATAACGTATAACGTATAACGTATAACGTATAACGTATAACGTATAACGTATAACGTATAACGTATAGCGTATAACGTATAACGTATTACATATTACATATAACGTATAACGTACAACGTATAACGTACAACGTATAACGCATAACGTATAACGCATAACGTATAACGTATAACGTGTAACGTATAACGTATAGCGTATAACGTATAACGTATTACATATTACATATAACGTATAACGTACAACGAATAACGTATAACGTATAACGTATTACGTATAAACTATATCGTCTAACATATAACGCATAACGTATATCGTATAACGTATAACGTATAACGTATAACGTATAACGTATAACGTATAACGTATAACGTATTACATATTACATGTAACGTATAACGTACAACGAATAACGTATAACATATAACGTCTAACGTTTAACGTATAACGTATAACGTATAACGTATAACGTACAACGTATAACGTATAACGTATATCCTATAACGCATAACGTATATCCTATAACGCATAACGTATAGCGTATAACGCATAACGTATACCGTATAACGTATAACGTATAACGTATAACGTATAACGTATTACATATTACGTATAACGTGAAACGTACGACGTATAACGTATAACATATAACGTCTAACGTTTAATGTATAACGTATAACGTATAACGTATAGCGTACAACGTATAACGTATAACGTATATCCGATAACGCATAACGTATAGCGTATAACGCATAACGTATACCGTATAACGTATAACGTATAACGTATAACGTATAACGTATAACGTATAACGTATAACGTATAACGTATAACGTATAACGTATAACGTATAACGTATAACGTATAACGTATAACGTATAACGTATAACGTATAACGTATAACGTATAACGTATAACGTATAACGTATAACGTATAACGTATAACGTATAACGTATAACGTATAACGTATAACGTATAACGTATAACGTATAACGTATAACGTATAACGTATAACGTATAACGTATAACGTATAACGTATAACGTATAACGTATAACGTATAACGTATAACGTATAACGTATAAGGTATAACTTATAACGTATAGCGTATAACGTATAACGTATTACATATTACATATAACGTATAACGTACAACGTATAACGTACAACGTATAACGCATAACGTATAACGCATAACGTATAACGTATAACGTGTAACGTATAACGTATAGCGTATAACGTATAACGTATTACATATTACATATAACGTATAACGTACAACGTATAACGTATAACGTATAACGTATTACGTATAAACTATATCGTCTAACATATAACGCATAACGTATATCGTATAACGTATAACGTATAACGTATAACGTATAACGTATAACGTATAACGTATAACGTATAACGTATAACGTATTACATATTACATATAACGTATAACGTACAACGAATAAAGTATAACATATAACGTCTAACGTTTAGCGTATAACGTATAACGTATAACGTATAACGTATAACGTACAACGTATAACGTATAACGTATATCCTATAACGCATAACGTATATCCTATAACGCATAACGTATAGCGTATAACGCATAACGTATACCGTATAACGTATAACGTATAACGTATAACGTATAACGTATTACATATTACGTATAACGTAAAACGTACGACGTATAACGTATAACATATAACGTCTAACGTTTAATGTATAACGTATAACGTATAACGTATAGCGTACAACGTATAACGTATAACGTATATCCGATAACGCATAACGTATAGCGTATAACGCATAACGTATACCGTATAACGTATAACGTATAACGTATAACGTATAACGTATAACGTATAACGTATAACGTATAACGTATAACGTATAACGTATAACGTATAACGTATAACGTATAACGTATAACGTATAACGTATAACGTATAACGTATAACGTATAACGTATATCGTATAACGTATAACGTATAACGTATAACGTATAACGCATAACATATAACGTATAACGTATAACGCATAACGTATAACGCATAACGTATAACGCATAACGTGTAACGTATAACGTATAGCGTATAACGTATAACGTATTACATATTACATATAACGTATAACGCATAACGTGTAACGTATAACGTACAACGTATAACGTATAACGTATAACGTAAAACGTATAACGTATAACGTATAACGTATAACGTATAACGTATAACGTATAACGTATAACGTATAACGTATAACGTATAACGTATAACGTATAACGTATAACGTAAAACGTATAACGTATAACGTATAACGTATAACGTATAACGTATAACGTATAACGAATAACGTATTACGTATAAACTATATCGTCTAACATATAACGAATAACGTATATCGTATAACGTATAACGTATAACGTATAACGTATAACGTATAACGTATAACGTATAACGTATAACGTAAAACGTATAACGTATAACGTATAACGTATAACGTATAACGTATAACGTATAACGTAAAACGTATAACGTATAACGTATAACGTATAGCGTACAACGTATAACGTATAACGTATATCCGATAACGCATAACGTATAGCGTATAACGCATAACGTATACCGTATAACGTATAACGTATAACGTATAACGTATAACGTATAACGTATAACGTATAACGTATAACGTATAACGTATAACGTATAACGTATAACGTATAACGTATAACGTATAACGTATAACGTATAACGTATAACGTATAACGTATAACGTATAACGTATAACGTATAACGTATAACGTATAACGTATAACGTATAACGTATAACGTATAACGTATAACGTATAACGTATAACGTATAACGTATAACGTATAACGTATAACGTATAACGTATAACGTATAACGTATAACGTATAACGTATAACGTATAACGTATAACGTATAAGGTATAACTTATAACGTATAGCGTATAACGTATAACGTATTACATATTACATATAACGTATAACGTACAACGTATAACGTACAACGTATAACGCATAACGTATAACGCATAACGTATAACGTATAACGTGTAACGTATAACGTATAGCGTATAACGTATAACGTATTACATATTACATATAACGTATAACGTACAACGTATAACGTATAACGTATAACGTATTACGTATAAACTATATCGTCTAACATATAACGCATAACGTATATCGTATAACGTATAACGTATAACGTATAACGTATAACGTATAACGTATAACGTATAACGTATAACGTATAACGTATTACATATTACATATAACGTATAACGTACAACGAATAAAGTATAACATATAACGTCTAACGTTTAGCGTATAACGTATAACGTATAACGTATAACGTATAACGTACAACGTATAACGTATAACGTATATCCTATAACGCATAACGTATATCCTATAACGCATAACGTATAGCGTATAACGCATAACGTATACCGTATAACGTATAACGTATAACGTATAACGTATAACGTATTACATATTACGTATAACGTAAAACGTACGACGTATAACGTATAACATATAACGTCTAACGTTTAATGTATAACGTATAACGTATAACGTATAGCGTACAACGTATAACGTATAACGTATATCCGATAACGCATAACGTATAGCGTATAACGCATAACGTATACCGTATAACGTATAACGTATAACGTATAACGTATAACGTATAACGTATAACGTATAACGTATAACGTATAACGTATAACGTATAACGTATAACGTATAACGTATAACGTATAACGTATAACGTATAACGTATAACGTATAACGTATATCGTATAACGTATAACGTATAACGTATAACGTATAACGCATAACATATAACGTATAACGTATAACGCATAACGTATAACGCATAACGTATAACGCATAACGTGTAACGTATAACGTATAGCGTATAACGTATAACGTATTACATATTACATATAACGTATAACGCATAACGTGTAACGTATAACGTACAACGTATAACGTATAACGTATAACGTAAAACGTATAACGTATAACGTATAACGTATAACGTATAACGTATAACGTATAACGTATAACGTATAACGTATAACGTATAACGTATAACGTATAACGTATAACGTAAAACGTATAACGTATAACGTATAACGTATAACGTATAACGTATAACGTATAACGAATAACGTATTACGTATAAACTATATCGTCTAACATATAACGAATAACGTATATCGTATAACGTATAACGTATAACGTATAACGTATAACGTATAACGTATAACGTATAACGTATAACGTAAAACGTATAACGTATAACGTATAACGTATAACGTATAACGCATAACGTATAACGTATAACGTATAACGTATAACGTATAACGTATAACGTAAAACGTATAACGTATAACGTATAACGTATAACGTATAACGTATAACGTATAACGTATAACGTATAACGTATAACGTATAACGTATAACGTATAACGTATAACGTATAACGTATCACGTATAACGTAAAACGTATAACGTATAACGTATAACGTAAAACGTATAACGTATAACGTATAACGTATAACGTATAACGCATAACGTATAACGTATAACGTATAACGTATAACGTATAACGTATAACGTAAAACGTATAACGTATAACGTAAAACGTATAACGTATAACGTATAACGTATAACGTATAATGTATAACGTATAACGTATAACGTATAACGTATAACGTATAACGTATAACGTATAACGTATAACGTATAACGTATAACGTATAACGTATAACGTATAACGTATAACGTATAACGTATAACGTACAACGTATAACGTATAACGTATATCCTATAACGCATAACGTATATCCTATAACGCATAACGTATAGCGTGTAACGCATAACGTATACCGTATAACGTATAACGTATAACGTATAACGTATAACGTATAACGTATTACATATTACGTATAACGTAAAACGTACGACGTATAACGTATAACACATAACGTCTAACGTTTAATGTATAACGTATAACGTATAACGTATAGCGTACAACGTATAACGTATAACGTATATCCGATAACGCATAACGTATAGCGTATAACGCATAACGTATACCGTATAACGTATAACGTATAACGTATAACGTATAACGTATAACGTATAACGTATAACGTATAACGTATAACGTATAACGTATAGCGTACAACGTATAACGTATTACGTATATCCGATAACGCATAACGTATAGCGTATAACGCATAACGTATACCGTATAACGTATAACGTATAACGTATAACGTATAACGTATAACGTATAACGTATAACGTATAACGTATAACGTATAACGTATAACGTATAACGTATAACGTATAACGCATAACGCATAACATATAACGCATAACGTATAACGTATAACGTGTAACGTATATCGTATAGCGTATAACGTATAACGTATTACATATTACATATAACGTATAACGTACAACGTATAACGTATAACGTATAACGCATAACGTATAACGCATAACGTATAACGTATAACGTATAACGTGTAACGTATAACGTATAGCGTATAACGTATAACGTATTACATATTACATATAACGTATAACGTACAACGTATAACGTATAACATATAACGTCTAACGTTTAACGTATAACGTATAACGTATAACGTATAACGTATAACGTATAACGTATAACGTGTAACGTATAACGTATAACGTATAACGTATAACGTATGACGTATCACGTATAAGGTTTGACCTATAACGTATACCGTATAACGTATAACGTATAACGTATAACGTATAACGTATAACGTATAACGTATAACGTATAACGTATAACGTATAACGTATAACGTATAACGTATAACGTATAACGTATAACGTATAACGTATAACGTATAACGTATAACGTATAACGTATAACGTATAACGTATAACGTATAACGTATAACGTATAACGTATAACGTATAACGTATAACGTATAACGTATAACGTATAACGTATAACGTATAACGTATAACGTATAACGTATAACGTATAACGTATAACGTATAACGTATAACGTATAACGTATAACGTATAACGTATAACGTATAACGTATTACGTATAACGTATAACGTATAACGAATAACGTATAACGTATAACGTATAACGTATAACGTATAACGTATAACGTATAACGTATAACGTATAACGTATAACGTATAACGTATAACGTATAACGTATAACGTATAACGTATAACGTATAACGTATAACGTATAACGTATAGCGTATAACGTATAACGTATTACATATTACATATAACGTATAACGTACAACGTATAACGTACAACGTATAACGCATAACGTATAACGCATAACGTATAACGTATAACGTATAACGTGTAACGTATAACGTATAGCGTATAACGTATAACGTATTACATATTACATATAACGTATAACGTACAACGTATAACGTATAACGTATAACGTATTACGTATAAATTATATCGTCTAACATATAACGCATAACGTATATCGTATAACGTATAACGTATAACGTATAACGTATAACGTATAACGTATAACGTATAACGTATAACGTATTACATATTACATATAACGTATAACGTACAACGAATAACGTATAACATATAACGTCTAACGTTTAACGTATAACGTATAACGTATAACGTATAACGTATAACGTACAACGTATAACGTATAACGTATATCCTATAACGCATAACGTATATCCTATAACGCATAACGTATAGCGTATAACGCATAACGTATACCGTATAACGTATAACGTATAACGTATAACGTATAACGTATTACATATTACGTATAACGTAAAACGTACGACGTATAACGTATAACATATAACGTCTAACGTTTAATGTATAACGTATAACGTATAACGTATAACGTATAACGTATAACGTATGACGTATAACGTATAACGTATAACGTATAACGTATAACGTATAACGTACAACGTAAATCGTATAACGTATAACGTATAACGTATAACGTATAACGTATAACGTATAACGTATAACGTATAACGTATAACGTATAACGTATAACGTATAACGTATAACGTATAACGTATAACGTATAACGTATAACGAATAACGTATAACGTATAACGTATAACGTATAACGTATAACGCATAACGTATAACGTATAACGCATAACGCATAACGTATAACGTATAACGTATAACGTATAACGTATAACGTAAAACGTATAACGTATAACGTATAACGTATAACGTATAACGTATAACGTATAACGTATAACGTATAACGTATAACGTATAACGTATAACGTATAACGTATAACGTATAACGTATAACGTATAACGTATAACGTATAACGTATAACGTATAACGTATAACGTATAACGTATAACGTATAACGTATAACGTATAACGTATAACGTATAACGTATAACGTATAACGTATAACGTATAACGTATAACGTATAACGTATAACGTATAACGTATAACGTATAACGTATCACGTATAACGTATAACGTATAACGTATAACGTATAACGTATAACGTATAACGTATAACGTATAACGTATAACGTATAACGTATAACGTATAACGTATAACGTATAACGCATAACGTATAACGTATAACGTGTAACGTATAACGTATAACGTATAACGTACAACGTATAACGTACAACGTATATCCTATAACGTATAACGTATCACGTATAACGTATATCGTATAACGTATAACGTATAACGTATAACGTATATCGTATAACGTATAACGTATAACGTATAACGTATAACGTATAACGTATAACGTATAACATATAACATGTAACGTATAACGTATAACGTATAACATATAACGTATAACGTATAACGTATAACGTATAACGAATAACGTATTACGTATAAACTATATCGTCTAACATATAACGCATAACGTATATCGTATAACGTATAACGTATAACGAATAACGTATAACGTATAACGTATAACGTATATCGTATAACGTATAACGTAAAACGTATAACGTATAACGTATAACGTATAACGTATAACGTATAACGCATAACGTATAACGTATAACGTATAACGTATAACGTATAACGTATAATGTAAAACGTATAACGTATAACGTATAACGTATAACGTATAACGTATAACGTATAACGTATAACGTATAACGTATAACGTATAACGTATAACGTATAACGTATAACGTATAACGTATAACGTATAACGTGTAACGTATAACGTGTAACGTGTAACGTCTAACGTATAACGTATAACGTATAACGTATAACGTATAACGTATAACGTATAACGTATAACGTATAACGTATAACGTATAACGAATAACGTATTACGTATAAACTATATCGTCTAACATATAACGAATAACGTATATCGTATAACGTATAACGTATAACGTATAACGTATAACGTATAACGTATAACGTATAACGTAAAACGTATAACGTATAACGTATAACGTATAACGTATAACGTATAACGTATAACGTATAACGCATAACGTATAACGTATAACGTATAACGTATAACGTATAACGTATAACGTATAACGTAAAACGTATAACGTATAACGTATAACGTATAACGTATAACGTATAACGTATAACGTATAACGTATAACGTATAACGTATAACGTATAACGTATAACGTATAACGTATAACGTATAACGTATAACGTATAACGTATAACGTATAACGTATAACGTATAACGTATAGCGTATAACGTATAACGTATAACGTATCACGTATAACGTATAACGTATAACGTATAACGTATAACGTATAACGTATAACGTATAACGTATAACGTATAACGTATAACGTATAACGCATAACGTATAACGTATAACGTGTAACGTATAACGTATAACGTATAACGTACAACGTATAACGTACAACGTATATCCTATAACGTATAACGTATCACGTATAACGTATATCGTATAACGTATAACGTATAACGTATAACGTATATCGTATAACGTATAACGTATAACGTATAACGTATAACGTATAACGTATAACGTATAACATATAACATGTAACGTATAACGTATAACGTATAACATATAACGTATAACGTATAACGTATAACGTATAACGAATAACGTATTACGTATAAACTATATCGTCTAACATATAACGCATAACGTATATCGTATAACGTATAACGTATAACGAATAACGTATAACGTATAACGTATAACGTATAACGTATAACGTATAACGTAAAACGTATAACGTATAACGTATAACGTATAACGTATAACGCATAACGTATAACGTATAACGTATAACGTATAACGTATAACGTATAACGTAAAACGTATAACGTATAACGTATAACGTATAACGTATAACGTATAACGTATAACGTATAACGTATAACGTATAACGTATAACGTATAACGTATAACGTATAACGTATAACGTGTAACGTATAACGTGTAACGTGTAACGTCTAACGTATAACGTATAACGTATAACGTATAACGTATAACGTATAACGTATAACGTATAACGTATAACGTATAACGAACAACGTATTACGTATAAACTATATCGTCTAACATATAACGAATAACGTATATCGTATAACGTATAACGTATAACGTATAACGTATAACGTATAACGTATAACGTATAACGTATAACGTAAAACGTATAACGTATAACGTATAACGTATAACGTATAACGCATAACGTATAACGTATAACGTATAACGTATAACGTATAACGTATAACGTAAAACGTATAACGTATAACGTATAACGTATAACGTATAACGTATAACGTATAACGTATAACGTATAACGTATAACGTATAACGTATAACGTATAACGTATAACGTATAACGTATAACGTATAACGTATAACGTGTAACGTATAACGTGTAACGTGTAACGTCTAACGTATAACGTATAACGTATAACGTATAACGTATAACGTATAACGTATAACGTATAACGAATAACGTATTACGTATAAACTATATCGTCTAACATACAACGAATAACGTATATCGTATAACGTATAACGTATAACGTATAACGTATAACGTATAACGTATAACGTATTACATATTACATATAACGTATAACGTACAACGTATAACGTATAACATATAACGTCTAACGTTTAACGTATAACGTATAACGTATAACGTATAATGTATAACGTATAACGTATAACGTATAACGTATCACGTATAACGTATAACGTATAACGTATAACGTATAACGTATAACGTATAACATATAACGTATAACGTATAACGTATAACGTATAACGTATAACGTATAACGTATAACGTATTACGTATAAACTATATCGTCTAACATATAACGCATAACGTATATCCTATAACGTATAAGGTATAACGTATAACGTATAACGTATAACGTATAACGTATTACATATTACGTATAACGTAAAACGTACGACGTATAACGTATAACATATAACGTCTAACGTTTAATGTATAACGTATAACGTATAACGTATAGCGTACAACGTATAACGTATAACGTATATCCGATAACGCATAACGTATAGCGTATAACGCATAACGTATACCGTATAACGTATAACGTATAACGTATAACGTATAACGTATAACGTATAACGTATAACGTATAACGTATAACGTATAACGTATAGCGTACAACGTATAACGTATTACGTATATCCGATAACGCATAACGTATAGCGTATAACGCATAACGTATACCGTATAACGTATAACGTATAACGTATAACGTATAACGTATAACGTATAACGTATAACGTATAACGTATAACGTATAACGTATAACGTATAACGTATAACGTATAACGTATAACGTATAACGTATAACGCATAACGCATAACATATAACGCATAACGTATAACGTATAACGTGTAACGTATAACGTATAGCGTATAACGTATAACGTATTACATATTACATATAACGTATAACGTACAACGTATAACGTATAACGTATAACGCATAACGTATAACGCATAACGTATAACGTATAACGTGTAACGTATAACGTATAGCGTATAACGTATAACGTATTACATATTACATATAACGTATAACGTACAACGTATAACGTATAACATATAACGTCTAACGTTTAACGTATAACGTATAACGTATAACGTATAACGTATAACGTATAACGTATAACGTGTAACGTATAACGTATAACGTATAACGTATAACGTATGACGTATCACGTATAAGGTTTGACCTATAACGTATACCGTATAACGTATAACGTATAACGTATAACGTATAACGTATAACGTATAACGTATAACGTATAACGTACAACGTATAACGTATAACGTATAACGTATAACGTATAACGTATAACGTATAACGTATAACGTATAACGTATAACGTATAACGTATAACGTATAACGTACAACGTATAACGTATAACGTATAACGTATAACGTATAACGTATAACGTATAACGTATAACGTATAACGTATAACGTATCACGTATAACGTATAACGTATAACGTATAACGTATAACGTATAACGTATAACATATAACGTATAACGTATAACGTATAACGTATAACGTATAACGTATAACGTATAACGTATAACGTATTACGTATAAACTATATCGTCTAACATATAACGCATAACGTATATCGTATAACGTATAACGTATAACGTATAACGTATAACGTATATCGTATAACGTATTACATATTGCGTATAACGTAAAACGTACGACGTATAACGTATAACATATAACGTCTAACGTTTAATGTATAACGTATAACGTATAACGTATAGCGTACAACGTATAACGTATAACGTATATCCGATAACGCATAACGTATAGCGTATAACGTATAGCGTACAACGTATAACGTATAACGTATATCCGATAACGCATAACGTATAGCGTATAACGCATAACGTATACCGTATGACGTATAACGTATAACGTATAACGTATAACGTATAACGTATAACGTATAACGTATAACGTATAACGTATAACGTATAACGTACAACGTAAATCGTATAACGTATAACGTATAACGTATAACGTATAACGTATAACGTATAACGTATAACGTATAACGTATAACGTATAACGTATAACGTATAACGTATAACGTATAACGTATAACGAATAACGTATAACGTATAACGTATAACGTATAACGTATAACGCATAACGTATAACGTATAACGCATAACGCATAACGTATAACGTATAACGTATAACGTATAACGTATAACGTATAACGTATAACGTATAACGTATAACGTATAACGTATAACGTATAACGTATAACGTATAACGCATAACGTATAACGTATAACGTGTAACGTATAACGTATAACGTATAACGTACAACGTATAACGTACAACGTATATCCTATAACGTATAACGTATCACGTATAACGTATATCGTATAACGTATAACGTATAACGTATAACGTATATCGTATAACGTATAACGTATAACGTATAACGTATAACGTATAACGTATAACGTATAACATATAACATGTAACGTATAACGTATAACGTATAACATATAACGTATAACGTATAACGTATAACGTATAACGAATAACGTATTACGTATAAACTATATCGTCTAACATATAACGCATAACGTATATCGTATAACGTATAACGTATAACGAATAACGTATAACGTATAACGTATAACGTATAACGTATAACGTATAACGTAAAACGTATAACGTATAACGTATAACGTATAACGTATAACGCATAACGTATAACGTATAACGTATAACGTATAACGTATAACGTATAACGTAAAACGTATAACGTATAACGTATAACGTATAACGTATAACGTATAACGTATAACGTATAACGTATAACGTATAACGTATAACGTATAACGTATAACGTATAACGTATAACGTATAACGTATAACGTGTAACGTATAACGTGTAACGTGTAACGTCTAACGTATAACGTATAACGTATAACGTATAACGTATAACGTATAACGTATAACGTATAACGTATAACGTATAACGAATAACGTATTACGTATAAACTATATCGTCTAACATATAACGAATAACGTATATCGTATAACGTATAACGTATAACGTATAACGTATAATGTATAACGTATAACGTATAACGTAAAACGTATAACGTATAACGTATAACGTATAACGTATAACGCATAACGTATAACGTATAACGTATAACGTATAACGTATAACGTATAACGTATAACGTATAACGTATAACGTATAACGTATAACGTATAACGTATAACGTATAACGTATAACGTATAACGTGTAACGTATAACGTGTAACGTGTAACGTCTAACGTATAACGTATAACGTATAACGTATAACGTATAACGTATAACGTATAACGTATAACGAATAACGTATTACGTATAAACTATATCGTCTAACATACAACGAATAACGTATATCGTATAACGTATAACGTATAACGTATAACGTATAACGTATAACGTATAACGTATTACATATTACATATAACGTATAACGTACAACGTATAACGTATAACATATAACGTCTAACGTTTAACGTATAACGTATAACGTATAACGTATAATGTATAACGTATAACGTATAACGTATAACGTATCACGTATAACGTATAACGTATAACGTATAACGTATAACGTATAACGTATAACATATAACGTATAACGTATAACGTATAACGTATAACGTATAACGTATAACGTATAACGTATTACGTATAAACTATATCGTCTAACATATAACGCATAACGTATATCCTATAACGTATAAGGTATAACGTATAACGTATAACGTATAACGTATAACGTATTACATATTACGTATAACGTAAAACGTACGACGTATAACGTATAACATATAACGTCTAACGTTTAATGTATAACGTATAACGTATAACGTATAGCGTACAACGTATAACGTATAACGTATATCCGATAACGCATAACGTATGGCGTATAACGCATAACGTATACCGTATAACGTATAACGTATAACGTATAACGTATAACGTATAACGTATAACGTATAACGTATAACGTATAACGTATAACGTATAGCGTACAACGTATAACGTATTACGTATATCCGATAACGCATAACGTATAGCGTATAACGCATAACGTATACCGTATAACGTATAACGTATAACGTATAACGTATAACGTATAACGTATAACGTATAACGTATAACGTATAACGTATAACGTATAACGTATAACGTATAACGTATAACGCATAACGCATAACATATAACGCATAACGTATAACGTATAACGTGTAACGTATAACGTATAGCGTATAACGTATAACGTATTACATATTACATATAACGTATAACGTACAACGTATAACGTATAACGTATAACGCATAACGTATAACGCATAACGTATAACGTATAACGTGTAACGTATAACGTATAACGTATATCGTATAACGTATAACGTATAACGTATAACGTATAACGTATAACGTATAACGTATAACATATAACATGTAACGTATAACGTATAACGTATAACATATAACGTATAACGTATAACGTATAACGTATAACGAATAACGTATTACGTATAAACTATATCGTCTAACATATAACGCATAACGTATATCGTATAACGTATAACGTATAACGAATAACGTATAACGTATAACGTATAACGTATAACGTATAACGTATAACGTAAAACGTATAACGTATAACGTATAACGTATAACGTATAACGCATAACGTATAACGTATAACGTATAACGTATAACGTATAACGTATAACGTAAAACGTATAACGTATAACGTATAACGTATAACGTATAACGTATAACGTATAACGTATAACGTATAACGTATAACGTATAACGTATAACGTATAACGTATAACGTATAACGTATAACGTGTAACGTATAACGTGTAACGTGTAACGTCTAACGTATAACGTATAACGTATAACGTATAACGTATAACGTATAACGTATAACGTATAACGTATAACGTATAACGAATAACGTATTACGTATAAACTATATCGTCTAACATATAACGAATAACGTATATCGTATAACGTATAACGTATAACGTATAACGTATAACGTATAACGTATAACGTATAACGTAAAACGTATAACGTATAACGTATAACGTATAACGTATAACGCATAACGTATAACGTATAACGTATAACGTATAACGTATAACGTATAACGTATAACGTAAAACGTATAACGTATAACGTATAA
Organism: Ptiloglossa arizonensis; assembly: GCF_051014685.1. Taxonomy (NCBI): domain Eukaryota; kingdom Metazoa; phylum Arthropoda; class Insecta; order Hymenoptera; family Colletidae; genus Ptiloglossa; species Ptiloglossa arizonensis. Next base: position 578,840 of record NW_027478613.1, on the reverse strand, counting down.
CGTATAACGTATAACGTATAACGTATAACGTATAACGTATAACGTATAACGTATAACGTATAACGTATAACGTATAACGTATAACGTATAACGTATAACGTATAACGTATAACGTATAACGTATAACGTATAACGTATAACGTATAACGTATAACGTATCACGTATAACGTATAACGTATAACGTATAACGTATAACGTATAACGTATAACGTATAACGTATAACGTATAACGTATAACGTATAACGTATAACGTATAACGCATAACGTATAACGTATAACGTGTAACGTATAACGTATAACGTATAACGTACAACGTATAACGTACAACGTATATCCTATAACGTATAACGTATCACGTATAACGTATATCGTATAACGTATAACGTATAACGTATAACGTATATCGTATAACGTATAACGTATAACGTATAACGTATAACGTATAACGTATAACGTATAACATATAACATGTAACGTATAACGTATAACGTATAACATATAACGTATAACGTATAACGTATAACGTATAACGAATAACGTATTACGTATAAACTATATCGTCTAACATATAACGCATAACGTATATCGTATAACGTATAACGTATAACGTATAACGTATAACGTAAAACGTATAACGTATAACGTATAACGTATAACGTATAACGTATAACGTATAACGTATAACGTATAACGTATAACGTATAACGTATAACGTATAACGTATAACGTATAACGTATAACGTGTAACGTATAACGTGTAACGTGTAACGTCTAACGTATAACGTATAACGTATAACGTATAACGTATAACGTATAACGTATAACGTATAACGTATAACGTATAACGAATAACGTATTACGTATAAACTATATCGTCTAACATATAACGAATAACGTATATCGTATAACGTATAACGTATAACGTATAACGTATAATGTATAACGTATAACGTATAACGTAAATCGTATAACGTATAACGTATAACGTATAACGTATAACGCATAACGTATAACGTATAACGTATAACGTATAACGTATAACGTATAACGTATAACGTATAACGTATAACGTATAACGTATAACGTATAACGTATAACGTATAACGTATAACGTATAACGTGTAACGTATAACGTGTAACGTGTAACGTCTAACGTATAACGTATAACGTATAACGTATAACGTATAACGTATAACGTATAACGTATAACGAATAACGTATTACGTATAAACTATATCGTCTAACATACAACGAATAACGTATATCGTATAACGTATAACGTATAACGTATAACGTATAACGTATAACGTATAACGTATTACATATTACATATAACGTATAACGTACAACGTATAACGTATAACATATAACGTCTAACGTTTAACGTATAACGTATAACGTATAACGTATAATGTATAACGTATAACGTATAACGTATAACGTATCACGTATAACGTATAACGTATAACGTATAACGTATAACGTATAACGTATAACATATAACGTATAACGTATAACGTATAACGTATAACGTATAACGTATAACGTATAACGTATTACGTATAAACTATATCGTCTAACATATAACGCATAACGTATATCCTATAACGTATAAGGTATAACGTATAACGTATAACGTATAACGTATAACGTATTACATATTACGTATAACGTAAAACGTACGACGTATAACGTATAACATATAACGTCTAACGTTTAATGTATAACGTATAACGTATAACGTATAGCGTACAACGTATAACGTATAACGTATATCCGATAACGCATAACGTATGGCGTATAACGCATAACGTATACCGTATAACGTATAACGTATAACGTATAACGTATAACGTATAACGTATAACGTATAACGTATAACGTATAACGTATAGCGTACAACGTATAACGTATTACGTATATCCGATAACGCATAACGTATAGCGTATAACGCATAACGTATACCGTATAACGTATAACGTATAACGTATAACGTATAACGTATAACGTATAACGTATAACGTATAACGTATAACGTATAACGTATAACGTATAACGTATAACGTATAACGTATAACGCATAACGCATAACATATAACGCATAACGTATAACGTATAACGTGTAACGTATAACGTATAGCGTATAACGTATAACGTATTACATATTACATATAACGTATAACGTACAACGTATAACGTATAACGTATAACGCATAACGTATAACGCATAACGTATAACGTATAACGTGTAACGTATAACGTATAGCGTATAGCGTATAACGTATAACGTATTACATATTACATATAACGTATAACGTACAACGTATAACGTATAACATATAACGTCTAACGTTTAACGTATAACGTATAACGTATAACGTATAACGTATAACGTATAACGTATAACGTGTAACGTATAACGTATAACGTATAACGTATAACGTATGACGTATCACGTATAAGGTTTGACCTATAACGTATACCGTATAACGTATAACGTATAACGTATAACGTATAACGTATAACGTATAACGTATAACGTATAACGTATAGCGTACAACGTATAACGTATTACGTATATCCGATAACGCATAACGTATAGCGTATAACGCATAACGTATACCGTATAACGTATAACGTATAACGTATAACGTATAACGTATAACGTATAACGTATAACGTATAACGTATAACGTATAACGTATAACGTATAACGTATAACGTATAACGTATAACGCATAACGCATAACATATAACGCATAACGTATAACGTATAACGTGTAACGGATAACGTATAGCGTATAACGTATAACGTATTACATATTACATATAACGTATAACGTACAACGTATAACGTATAACGTATAACGCATAACGTATAACGCATAACGTATAACGTATAACGTGTAACGTATAACGTATAGCGTATAGCGTATAACGTATAACGTATTACATATTACATATAACGTATAACGTACAACGTATAACGTATAACATATAACGTCTAACGTTTAACGTATAACGTATAACGTATAACGTATAACGTATAACGTATAACGTATAACGTGTAACGTATAACGTATAACGTATAACGTATAACGTATGACGTATCACGTATAAGGTTTGACCTATAACGTATACCGTATAACGTATAACGTATAACGTATAACGTATAACGTATAACGTATAACGTATAACGTATAACGTACAACGTATAACGTATAACGTATAACGTATAACGTATAACGTATAACGTATAACGTATAACGTATAACGTATAACGTATAACGTATAACGTATAACGTACGACGTATAACGTATAACATATAACGTCTAACGTTTAATGTATAACGTATAACGTATAACGTATAACGTATAACGTATAACGTATGACGTATAACGTATAACGTATAACGTATAACGTATAACGTATAACGTACAACGTAAATCGTATAACATATAACGTATAACGTATAACGTATAACGTATAACGTATAACGTATAACGTATAACGTATAACGTATAACGTATAACGTATAACGTATAACGTATAACGTATAACGTATAACGCATAACGTATAACGTATAACGCATAACGCATAACGTATAACGTATAACGTATAACGTATAACGTATAACGTAAAACGTATAACGTATAACGTATAACGTATAACGTATAACGTATAACGTATAACGTATAACGTATAACGTATAACGTATAACGTATAACGTATAACGTATAACGTATAACGTATAACGTATAACGTATAACGTATAACGTATAACGTATAACGTATAACGTATAACGTATAACGTATAACGTATAACGTATAACGTATAACGTATAACGTATAACGTATAACGTATAACGCATAACGTATAACGTATAACGTGTAACGTATAACGTATAACGTATAACGTACAACGTATAACGTACAACGTATATCCTATAACGTATAACGTATCACGTATAACGTATATCGTATAACGTATAACGTATAACGTATAACGTATATCGTATAACGTATAACGTATAACGTATAACGTATAACGTATAACGTATAACGTATAACATATAACATGTAACGTATAACGTATAACGTATAACATATAACGTATAACGTATAACGTATAACGTATAACGAATAACGTATTACGTATAAACTATATCGTCTAACATATAACGCATAACGTATATCGTATAACGTATAACGTATAACGAATAACGTATAACGTATAACGTATAACGTATAACGTATAACGTATAACGTAAAACGTATAACGTATAACGTATAACGTATAACGTATAACGCATAACGTATAACGTATAACGTATAACGTATAACGTATAACGTATAACGTAAAACGTATAACGTATAACGTATAACGTATAACGTATAACGTATAACGTATAACGTATAACGTATAACGTATAACGTATAACGTATAACGTATAACGTATAACGTATAACGTATAACGTGTAACGTATAACGTGTAACGTGTAACGTCTAACGTATAACGTATAACGTATAACGTATAACGTATAACGTATAACGTATAACGTATAACGTATAACGTATAACGAATAACGTATTACGTATAAACTATATCGTCTAACATATAACGAATAACGTATATCGTATAACGTATAACGTATAACGTATAACGTATAATGTATAACGTATAACGTATAACGTAAAACGTATAACGTATAACGTATAACGTATAACGTATAACGCATAACGTATAACGTATAACGTATAACGTATAACGTATAACGTATAACGTATAACGTATAACGTATAACGTATAACGTATAACGTATAACGTATAACGTATAACGTGTAACGTATAACGTGTAACGTGTAACGTCTAACGTATAACGTATAACGTATAACGTATAACGTATAACGTATAACGTATAACGTATAACGAATAACGTATTACGTATAAACTATATCGTCTAACATACAACGAATAACGTATATCGTATAACGTATAACGTATAACGTATAACGTATAACGTATAACGTATAACGTATTACATATTACATATAACGTATAACGTACAACGTATAACGTATAACATATAACGTCTAACGTTTAACGTATAACGTATAACGTATAACGTATAATGTATAACGTATAACGTATAACGTATAACGTATCACGTATAACGTATAACGTATAACGTATAACGTATAACGTATAACGTATAACATATAACGTATAACGTATAACGTATAACGTATAACGTATAACGTATAACGTATAACGTATTACGTATAAACTATATCGTCTAACATATAACGCATAACGTATATCCTATAACGTATAAGGTATAACGTATAACGTATAACGTATAACGTATAACGTATTACATATTACGTATAACGTAAAACGTACGACGTATAACGTATAACATATAACGTCTAACGTTTAATGTATAACGTATAACGTATAACGTATAGCGTACAACGTATAACGTATAACGTATATCCGATAACGCATAACGTATGGCGTATAACGCATAACGTATACCGTATAACGTATAACGTATAACGTATAACGTATAACGTATAACGTATAACGTATAACGTATAACGTATAACGTATAACGTATAGCGTACAACGTATAACGTATTACGTATATCCGATAACGCATAACGTATAGCGTATAACGCATAACGTATACCGTATAACGTATAACGTATAACGTATAACGTATAACGTATAACGTATAACGTATAACGTATAACGTATAACGTATAACGTATAACGTATAACGTATAACGTATAACGCATAACGCATAACATATAACGCATAACGTATAACGTATAACGTGTAACGTATAACGTATAGCGTATAACGTATAACGTATTACATATTACATATAACGTATAACGTACAACGTATAACGTATAACGTATAACGCATAACGTATAACGCATAACGTATAACGTATAACGTGTAACGTATAACGTATAACGTATATCGTATAACGTATAACGTATAACGTATAACGTATAACGTATAACGTATAACGTATAACATATAACATGTAACGTATAACGTATAACGTATAACATATAACGTATAACGTATAACGTATAACGTATAACGAATAACGTATTACGTATAAACTATATCGTCTAACATATAACGCATAACGTATATCGTATAACGTATAACGTATAACGAATAACGTATAACGTATAACGTATAACGTATAACGTATAACGTATAACGTAAAACGTATAACGTATAACGTATAACGTATAACGTATAACGCATAACGTATAACGTATAACGTATAACGTATAACGTATAACGTATAACGTAAAACGTATAACGTATAACGTATAACGTATAACGTATAACGTATAACGTATAACGTATAACGTATAACGTATAACGTATAACGTATAACGTATAACGTATAACGTATAACGTATAACGTGTAACGTATAACGTGTAACGTGTAACGTCTAACGTATAACGTATAACGTATAACGTATAACGTATAACGTATAACGTATAACGTATAACGTATAACGTATAACGAATAACGTATTACGTATAAACTATATCGTCTAACATATAACGAATAACGTATATCGTATAACGTATAACGTATAACGTATAACGTATAACGTATAACGTATAACGTATAACGTAAAACGTATAACGTATAACGTATAACGTATAACGTATAACGCATAACGTATAACGTATAACGTATAACGTATAACGTATAACGTATAACGTATAACGTAAAACGTATAACGTATAACGTATAACGTATAACGTATAACGTATAACGTATAACGTATAACGTATAACGTATAACGTATAACGTATAACGTATAACGTATAACGTATAACGTATAACGTATAACGTATAACGTATAACGTATAACGTATAACGTATAACGTATAACGTATAACGTATAACGTATCACGTATAACGTATAACGTATAACGTATAACGTATAACGTATAACGTATAACGTATAACGTATAACGTATAACGTATAACGTATAACGTATAACGTATAACGCATAACGTATAACGTATAACGTGTAACGTATAACGTATAACGTATAACGTACAACGTATAACGTACAACGTATATCCTATAACGTATAACGTATCACGTATAACGTATATCGTATAACGTATAACGTATAACGTATAACGTATATCGTATAACGTATAACGTATAACGTATAACGTATAACGTATAACGTATAACGTATAACATATAACATGTAACGTATAACGTATAACGTATAACATATAACGTATAACGTATAACGTATAACGTATAACGAATAACGTATTACGTATAAACTATATCGTCTAACATATAACGCATAACGTATATCGTATAACGTATAACGTATAACGTATAACGTATAACGTAAAACGTATAACGTATAACGTATAACGTATAACGTATAACGTATAACGTATAACGTATAACGTATAACGTATAACGTATAACGTATAACGTATAACGTATAACGTATAACGTATAACGTGTAACGTATAACGTGTAACGTGTAACGTCTAACGTATAACGTATAACGTATAACGTATAACGTATAACGTATAACGTATAACGTATAACGTATAACGTATAACGAATAACGTATTACGTATAAACTATATCGTCTAACATATAACGAATAACGTATATCGTATAACGTATAACGTATAACGTATAACGTATAATGTATAACGTATAACGTATAACGTAAATCGTATAACGTATAACGTATAACGTATAACGTATAACGCATAACGTATAACGTATAACGTATAACGTATAACGTATAACGTATAACGTATAACGTATAACGTATAACGTATAACGTATAACGTATAACGTATAACGTATAACGTATAACGTATAACGTGTAACGTATAACGTGTAACGTGTAACGTCTAACGTATAACGTATAACGTATAACGTATAACGTATAACGTATAACGTATAACGTATAACGAATAACGTATTACGTATAAACTATATCGTCTAACATACAACGAATAACGTATATCGTATAACGTATAACGTATAACGTATAACGTATAACGTATAACGTATAACGTATTACATATTACATATAACGTATAACGTACAACGTATAACGTATAACATATAACGTCTAACGTTTAACGTATAACGTATAACGTATAACGTATAATGTATAACGTATAACGTATAACGTATAACGTATCACGTATAACGTATAACGTATAACGTATAACGTATAACGTATAACGTATAACATATAACGTATAACGTATAACGTATAACGTATAACGTATAACGTATAACGTATAACGTATTACGTATAAACTATATCGTCTAACATATAACGCATAACGTATATCCTATAACGTATAAGGTATAACGTATAACGTATAACGTATAACGTATAACGTATTACATATTACGTATAACGTAAAACGTACGACGTATAACGTATAACATATAACGTCTAACGTTTAATGTATAACGTATAACGTATAACGTATAGCGTACAACGTATAACGTATAACGTATATCCGATAACGCATAACGTATGGCGTATAACGCATAACGTATACCGTATAACGTATAACGTATAACGTATAACGTATAACGTATAACGTATAACGTATAACGTATAACGTATAACGTATAGCGTACAACGTATAACGTATTACGTATATCCGATAACGCATAACGTATAGCGTATAACGCATAACGTATACCGTATAACGTATAACGTATAACGTATAACGTATAACGTATAACGTATAACGTATAACGTATAACGTATAACGTATAACGTATAACGTATAACGTATAACGTATAACGCATAACGCATAACATATAACGCATAACGTATAACGTATAACGTGTAACGTATAACGTATAGCGTATAACGTATAACGTATTACATATTACATATAACGTATAACGTACAACGTATAACGTATAACGTATAACGCATAACGTATAACGCATAACGTATAACGTATAACGTGTAACGTATAACGTATAGCGTATAGCGTATAACGTATAACGTATTACATATTACATATAACGTATAACGTACAACGTATAACGTATAACATATAACGTCTAACGTTTAACGTATAACGTATAACGTATAACGTATAACGTATAACGTATAACGTATAACGTGTAACGTATAACGTATAACGTATAACGTATAACGTATGACGTATCACGTATAAGGTTTGACCTATAACGTATACCGTATAACGTATAACGTATAACGTATAACGTATAACGTATAACGTATAACGTATAACGTATAACGTATAGCGTACAACGTATAACGTATTACGTATATCCGATAACGCATAACGTATAGCGTATAACGCATAACGTATACCGTATAACGTATAACGTATAACGTATAACGTATAACGTATAACGTATAACGTATAACGTATAACGTATAACGTATAACGTATAACGTATAACGTATAACGTATAACGTATAACGCATAACGCATAACATATAACGCATAACGTATAACGTATAACGTGTAACGGATAACGTATAGCGTATAACGTATAACGTATTACATATTACATATAACGTATAACGTACAACGTATAACGTATAACGTATAACGCATAACGTATAACGCATAACGTATAACGTATAACGTGTAACGTATAACGTATAGCGTATAGCGTATAACGTATAACGTATTACATATTACATATAACGTATAACGTACAACGTATAACGTATAACATATAACGTCTAACGTTTAACGTATAACGTATAACGTATAACGTATAACGTATAACGTATAACGTATAACGTGTAACGTATAACGTATAACGTATAACGTATAACGTATGACGTATCACGTATAAGGTTTGACCTATAACGTATACCGTATAACGTATAACGTATAACGTATAACGTATAACGTATAACGTATAACGTATAACGTATAACGTACAACGTATAACGTATAACGTATAACGTATAACGTATAACGTATAACGTATAACGTATAACGTATAACGTATAACGTATAACGTATAACGTATAACGTACGACGTATAACGTATAACATATAACGTCTAACGTTTAATGTATAACGTATAACGTATAACGTATAACGTATAACGTATAACGTATGACGTATAACGTATAACGTATAACGTATAACGTATAACGTATAACGTACAACGTAAATCGTATAACATATAACGTATAACGTATAACGTATAACGTATAACGTATAACGTATAACGTATAACGTATAACGTATAACGTATAACGTATAACGTATAACGTATAACGTATAACGTATAACGTATAACGCATAACGTATAACGTATAACGCATAACGCATAACGTATAACGTATAACGTATAACGTATAACGTATAACGTAAAACGTATAACGTATAACGTATAACGTATAACGTATAACGTATAACGTATAACGTATAACGTATAACGTATAACGTATAACGTATAACGTATAACGTATAACGTATAACGTATAACGTATAACGTATAACGTATAACGTATAACGTATAACGTATAACGTATAACGTATAACGTATAACGTATAACGTATAACGTATAACGTATAACGTATAACGTATAACGTATAACGTATAACGTATAACGTATAACGTATAACGTATAACGTATAACGTATAACGTATAACGTATCACGTATAACGTATAACGTATAACGTATAACGTATAACGTATAACGTATAACGTATAACGTATAACGTATAACGTATAACGTATAACGTATAACGTATAACGCATAACGTATAACGTATAACGTGTAACGTATAACGTATAACGTATAACGTACAACGTATAACGTACAACGTATATCCTATAACGTATAACGTATCACGTATAACGTATATCGTATAACGTATAACGTATAACGTATAACGTATATCGTATAACGTATAACGTATAACGTATAACGTATAACGTATAACGTATAACGTATAACATATAACATGTAACGTATAACGTATAACGTATAACATATAACGTATAACGTATAACGTATAACGTATAACGAATAACGTATTACGTATAAACTATATCGTCTAACATATAACGCATAACGTATATCGTATAACGTATAACGTATAACGAATAACGTATAACGTATAACGTATAACGTATAACGTATAACGTATAACGTAAAACGTATAACGTATAACGTATAACGTATAACGTATAACGCATAACGTATAACGTATAACGTATAACGTATAACGTATAACGTATAACGTAAAACGTATAACGTATAACGTATAACGTATAACGTATAACGTATAACGTATAACGTATAACGTATAACGTATAACGTATAACGTATAACGTATAACGTATAACGTATAACGTATAACGTGTAACGTATAACGTGTAACGTGTAACGTCTAACGTATAACGTATAACGTATAACGTATAACGTATAACGTATAACGTATAACGTATAACGTATAACGTATAACGAATAACGTATTACGTATAAACTATATCGTCTAACATATAACGAATAACGTATATCGTATAACGTATAACGTATAACGTATAACGTATAACGTATAACGTATAACGTATAACGTATAACGTAAAACGTATAACGTATAACGTATAACGTATAACGTATAACGCATAACGTATAACGTATAACGTATAACGTATAACGTATAACGTATAACGTAAAACGTATAACGTATAACGTATAACGTATAACGTATAACGTATAACGTATAACGTATAACGTATAACGTATAACGTATAACGTATAACGTATAACGTATAACGTATAACGTATAACGTATAACGTATAACGTATAACGTATAACGTATAACGTATAACGCATAACGTATAACGTATAACGTGTAACGTATAACGTATAACGTATAACGTACAACGTATAACGTACAACGTATATCCTATAACGTATAACGTATCACGTATAACGTATATCGTATAACGTATAACGTATAACGTATAACGTATATCGTATAACGTATAACGTATAACGTATAACGTATAACGTATAACGTATAACGTATAACATATAACATGTAACGTATAACGTATAACGTATAACATATAACGTATAACGTATAACGTATAACGTATAACGAATAACGTATTACGTATAAACTATATCGTCTAACATATAACGCATAACGTATATCGTATAACGTATAACGTATAACGAATAACGTATAACGTATAACGTATAACGTATAACGTATAACGTATAACGTAAAACGTATAACGTATAACGTATAACGTATAACGTATAACGTATAACGTATAACGTATAACGTATAACGTATAACGTGTAACGTATAACGTGTAACGTGTAACGTCTAACGTATAACGTATAACGTATAACGTATAACGTATAACGTATAACGTATAACGTATAACGTATAACGTATATCGAATAACGTATTACGTATAAACTATATCGTCTAACATATAACGAATAACGTATATCGTATAACGTATAACGTATAACGTATAACGTATAATGTATAACGTATAACGTATAACGTAAAACGTATAACGTATAACGTATAACGTATAACGTATAACGCATAACGTATAACGTATAACGTATAACGTATAACGTATAACGTATAACGTAAAACGTATAACGTATAACGTATAACGTATAACGTATAACGTATAACGTATAACGTATAACGTATAACGTATAACGTATAACGTATAACGTATAACGTATAACGTATAACGTATAACGTATAACGTATAACGTATAACGTATAACGTGTAACGTATAACGTGTAACGTGTAACGTCTAACGTATAACGTATAACGTATAACGTATAACGTATAACGTATAACGTATAACTTATAACGAATAACGTATTACGTATAAACTATATCGTCTAACATACAACGAATAACGTATATCGTATAACGTATAACGTATAACGTATAACGTATAACGTATAACGTATAACGTATTACATATTACATATAACGTATAACGTACAACGTATAACGTATAACATATAACGTCTAACGTTTAACGTATAACGTATAACGTATAACGTATAATGTATAACGTATAACGTATAACGTATAACGTATCACGTATAACGTATAACGTATAACGTATAACGTATAACGTATAACGTATAACATATAACGTATAACGTATAACGTATAACGTATAACGTATAACGTATTACGTATAAACTATATCGTCTAACATATAACGCATAACGTATATCCTATAACGTATAAGGTATAACGTATAACGTATAACGTATAACGTATAACGTATTACATATTACGTATAACGTAAAACGTACGACGTATAACGTATAACATATAACGTCTAACGTTTAATGTATAACGTATAACGTATAACGTATAGCGTACAACGTATAACGTATAACGTATATCCGATAACGCATAACGTATGGCGTATAACGCATAACGTATACCGTATAACGTATAACGTATAACGTATAACGTATAACGTATAACGTATAACGTATAACGTATAACGTATAACGTATAGCGTACAACGTATAACGTATTACGTATATCCGATAACGCATAACGTATAGCGTATAACGCATAACGTATACCGTATAACGTATAACGTATAACGTATAACGTATAACGTATAACGTATAACGTATAACGTATAACGTATAATGTATAACGTATAACGTATAACGTATAACGTATCACGTATAACGTATAACGTATAACGTATAACGTGTAACGTATAACGTATAGCGTATAGCGTATAACGTATAACGTATTACATATTACATATAACGTATAACGTACAACGTATAACGTATAACATATAACGTCTAACATTTAACGTATAACGTATAACGTATAACGTATAACGTATAACGTATAACGTATAACGTGTAACGTATAACGTATAACGTATAACGTATAACGTATGACGTATCACGTATAAGGTTTGACCTATAACGTATACCGTATAACGTATAACGTATAACGTATAACGTATAACGTATAACGTATAACGTATAACGTATAACGTACAACGTATAACGTATAACGTATAACGTATAACGTATAACGTATAACGTATAACGTATAACGTATAACGTATAACGTATAACGTATAACGTATAACGTACAACGTATAACGTATAACGTATAACGTATAACGTATAACGTATAACGTATAACGTATAACGTATAACGTATAACGTATCACGTATACCGTATAACGTATAACGTATAACGTATAACGTATAACGTATAACGTATTACGTATAACGTATAACGTATAACGTATAACGTATTACGTATAAACTATATCGTCTAACATATAACGCATAACGTATATCGTATAACGTATAACGTATAACGTATAACGTATAACGTATAACGTATAACGTATAACGTATTACATATTACATATAACGTATAACGTACAACGTATAACGTATAACATATAACGTCTAATGTTTAACGTATAACGTATAACGTATAACGTATAACGTACAACGTATAACGTATAACGTATATCCTATAACGCATAACGTATATCCTATAACGCATAACGTATAGCGTGTAACGCATAACGTATACCGTATAACGTATAACGTATAACGTATAACGTATATCGTATAACGTATTACATATTACGTATAACGTAAAACGTACGACGTATAACGTATAACATATAACGTCTAACGTTTAATGTATAACGTATAACGTATAACGTATAGCGTACAACGTATAACGTATAACGTATATCCGATAACGCATAACGTATAGCGTATAACGTATAGCGTACAACGTATAACGTATAACGTATATCCGATAACGCATAACGTATAGCGCATAACGCATAACGTATACCGTATGACGTATAACGTATAACGTATAACGTATAACGTATAACGTATAACGTATAACGTATAACGTATAACGTATAACGTATAACGTATAACGTATAACGTATAACGTATTACGTATAACGTATAACGTATAACGTATAACGTATAACGTATAACGTATAACGTATAACGTATAACGTATAACGTATAACGTATAACGTATAACGTATAACGTATAACGTATAACGTATAACGTATAACGTATAACGTATAACGTATAACGTATAACGTATAACGTATAACGTATAACGTATAACGTATAACGTATAACGTACAACGTATAACGTATATCATATAACGTCTGACGTTTAACGTATAACGTATAACGTATAACGTATAACGTATAACGTACAACCTATAACGTATAACGTATATCCTATAACGCATAACGTATATCCTATAACGCATAACGTATAGCGTATAACGCATAACGTATACCGTATAACGTATAACGTATAACGTATAACGTATAACGTATAACGTATAACGTATAACGTGTAACGTGTAACGTCTAACGTATAACGTATAACGTATAACGTAGAACGTAGAACGTATAACGTATAACGTATAACATATAACGTATAACGTATAACGTATAACGTATAACGTATAACGTATAACATATAACGTATAACGTTTAACGTATAACGTATAACGTACAACGTATAACGTACAACGTATATCCTATAACGCATAACGTATAACGTATAACGTATATCGTATAACGTATAACGTATAACGTATAACGTATAACGTATAACGTATATCCTATAACGCATAACGTATATCCTATAACGCATAACGTATAGCGTATAACGCATAACGTATACCGTATAACGCATAACGTATACCGTATAACGTATAACGTATAACGTATAACGTATAACGTATAACGTATAACGTATAACGTATAACGTATAACGTATAACGTATAACGTATAACGTATAACGTATAACGTATAACGTATAACGCATAACGTATAACACATAACGCATAGCGTATAACGTATAACGTGTAACGTATAACGTATAGCGTATAACGTATAACGTAATACATATTACATATAACGTATAACGTACAACGTATAACGTATAACATATAGCGTCTAACGTTTAACGTATAACGTATAACGTATAACGTATAACGTATAACGTACAACGTATAACGTATAACGTATATCCTATAACGCATAACGTATATCCTATAACGCATAACCTATAGCGTATAACGCATAACGTATACCGTATAACGTATAACGTATAACGCATAACGTATAACGTATAACGTGTAACGTATAACGTATAGCGTATAACGTATAACGTAATACATATTACATATAACGTATAACGTACAACGTATAACGTATATCATATAACGTCTAACGTTTAACGTATAACGTATAACGTATAACGTATAACGTATAACGTACAACCTATAACGTATAACGTATATCCTATAACGCATAACGTATATCCTATAACGCATAACGTATAGCGTATAACGCATAACGTATACCGTATAACGTATAACGTATAACGTATAACGTATAACGTATAACGTATAACGTATAACGTGTAACGTGTAACGTCTAACGTATAACGTATAACGTATAACGTAGAACGTAGAACGTATAACGTATAACGTATAACATATAACGTATAACGTATAACGTATAACGTATAACGTATAACGTATAACATATAACGTATAACGTTTAACGTATAACGTATAACGTACAACGTATAACGTACAACGTATATCCTATAACGCATAACGTATAACGTATAACGTATATCGTATAACGTATAACGTATAACGTATAACGTATAACGTATAACGTATATCCTATAACGCATAACGTATATCCTATAACGCATAACGTATAGCGTATAACGCATAACGTATACCGTATAACGCATAACGTATACCGTATAACGTATAACGTATAACGTATAACGTATAACGTATAACGTATAACGTATAACGTATAACGTTTAACGTATAACGTATAACGTATAACGTATAACGTATAACGTATAACGTATAACGTATAACGTATAACGCATAACGTATAACGTATAACGTATAACGTATAACGTATAACGTATAACGTATAACGTATAACGTATAACGTATAACGTATAACGTATAACGTGTAACGTATAACGTGTAACGTGTAACGTCTAACGTATAACGTATAACGTAGAACGTAGAACGTATAACGTATAACGTATAACATATAACGTATAACGTATAACGTATAACGTATAACGTATAACGCATAACGTATAACGCATAACGTATAACGCATAACGTATAACGTATAACGTATAACGTATAACGTATAACGTATAACGTATAACGTATAACGTATAACGTATAACGTATAACGTATAACGTATAACGTATAACGTATAACGTATAACGTATAACGTATAACGTATAACGTATAACGTATAACGTATAACGTATAACGTATAACGTATAACGTATAACGTATAACGTATAACGTGTAACGTATAACGTGTAACGTGTAACGTCTAACGTATAACGTATAACGTATAACGTATAACGTATAACGTATAACGTATAACGTATAACGTATAACGTATAACGTACAACGTATAACGTATAACGCATAACGTATAACGCATAACGTATAACGTATAACGTGTAACGTATAACGTATAGCGTATAACGTATAACGTAATACATATTACATATAACGTATAACGTACAACGTATAACGTATATCATATAACGTCTAACGTTTAACGTATAACGTATAACGTATAACGTATAACGTATAACGTACAACCTATAACGTATAACGTATATCCTATAACGCATAACGTATAGCGTATAACGCATAACGTATACCGTATAACGTATAACGTATAACGTATAACGTATAACGTATAACGTATAACGTATAACGTGTAACGTGTAACGTCTAACGTATAACGTATAACGTATAACGTAGAACGTAGAACGTATAACGTATAACGTATAACATATAACGTATAACGTATAACGTATAACGTATAACGTATAACGTATAACATATAACGTATAACGTTTAACGTATAACGTATAACGTACAACGTATAACGTACAACGTATATCCTATAACGCATAACGTATAACGTATAACGTATATCGTATAACGTATAACGTATAACGTATAACGTATAACGTATAACGTATAACGTATAACGTATATCCTATAACGCATAACGTATATCCTATAACGCATAACGTATAGCGTATAACGCATAACGTATACCGTATAACGCATAACGTATACCGTATAACGTATAACGTATAACGTATAACGTATAACGTATAACGTATAACGTATAACGTATAACGTATAACGTTTAACGTATAACGTATAACGTATAACGTATAACGTATAACGTATAACGTATAACGTATAACGTATAACGCATAACGTATAACGTATAACGTATAACGTATAACGTATAACGTATAACGTATAACGTATAACGTATAACGTATAACGTATAACGTGTAACGTATAACGTGTAACGTGTAACGTCTAACGTATAACGTATAACGTATAACGCATAACGTATAACGTATAACGTATAACGTATAACGTATAACGTATAACGTATAACGTATAACGTATAACGTACAACGTATAACGTATAACGCATAACGTATAACGCATAACGTATAACGTATAACGTGTAACGTATAACGTATAGCGTATAACGTATAACGTAATACATATTACATATAACGTATAACGTACAACGTATAACGTATATCATATAACGTCTAACGTTTAACGTATAACGTATAACGTATAACGTATAACGTATAACGTACAACCTATAACGTATAACGTATATCCTATAACGCATAACGTATATCCTATAACGCATAACGTATAGCGTATAACGCATAACGTATACCGTATAACGTATAACGTATAACGTATAACGTATAACGTATAACGTATAACGTATAACGTATAACGTGTAACGTGTAACGTCTAACGTATAACGTATAACGTATAACGTAGATCGTAGAACGTATAACGTATAACGTATAACATATAACGTATAACGTATAACGTATAACGTATAACGTATAACGTATAACATATAACGTATAACGTTTAACGTATAACGTATAACGTATAACGTATAACATATAACGTATAACGTATAACGTATAACGTATAACGTATAACGTATAACATATAACGTATAACGTTTAACGTATAACGTATAACGTACAACGTATAACGTACAACGTATATCCTATAACGCATAACGTATAACGTATAACGTATATCGTATAACGTATAACGTATAACGTATAACGTATAACGTATAACGTATATCCTATAACGCATAACGTATATCCTATAACGCATAACGTATAGCGTATAACGCATAACGTATACCGTATAACGCATAACGTATACCGTATAACGTATAACGTATAACGTATAACGTATAACGTATAACGTATAACGTATAACGTATAACGTATAACGTATAACGTTTAACGTATAACGTATAACGTATAACGTATAACGTATAACGTATAACGTATAACGTATAACGTATAACGTATAACGTATAACGTATAACGTATAACGTATAACGTATAACGTATAACGTATAACGTATAACGTATAACGTATAACGTATAACGTATAACGTATAACGTATAACGTATAAAGTATAACGTATAACGTATAACGTATAACGTATAACGTATAACGTATAACGTATAACGTATAACGTATAACGTATAACGTATAACGTATAACGTATAACGTATAACGTATAACGTATAACGTATAACGTATAACGTATAACGTATAACGTATAACGTATAACGTATAACGTATAACGTATATCCTATAACGCATAACGTATATCCTATAACGCATAACGTATAGCGTATACCGCATAACGTATACCGCATAACGTATACCGTATAACGTATAACGTATAACGTATAACGTATAACGTATAACGTATAACGTATAACGTGTAACGTGTAACGTCTAACGTATAACGTATAACGTATAACGTATAACGTATAACGTATAACGTATAACGTATAACGTATAACGTATAACGTATAACGTATAACGCATAACGTGTAACGTATAACGTATAACGTATAACGTATAACGTATAACGTATAACGTACAACGCATAACGTATAACGTATAACGTATAACGTATAACGTATAACGTATAACGTATAACGTATAACGTATAACGTATAACGTATAACGTATAACGTATAACGTATAACGTATAACGTATAACGTATAACGTATAACGTATAACGTATAACGTATAACGTATAACGTATAACGTATAACGTATAACGTATAACGTATAACGTATAACGTATAACGTATAACGCATAACGTATAACGCATAACGTATAACGCATAACGTATAACGTATAACGTATAACGTATAACGTATAACGTATAACGTATAACGTATAACGCATAACGTATAACGTATAACGTATAACGTATAACGTATAACGTATAACGTATAACGTATAACGTATAACGTATAACGTGTAACGTATAACGTGTAACGTGTAACGTCTAACGTATAACGTATAACGTATAACGTATAACGTATAACGTATAACGTATAACGTATAACGAATAACGTATTACGTATAAACTATATCGTCTAACATACAACGAATAACGTATATCGTATAACGTATAACGTATAACGTATAACGTATAACGTATAACGTATAACGTATAACGTATAACGTATAACGTATTACATATTACATATAACGTATAACGTACAACGTATAACGTATAACATATAGCGTCTAACGTTTAACGTATAACGTATAACGTATAACGTATAACGTATAACGTACAACGTATAACGTATAACGTATATCCTATAACGCATAACGTATATCCTATAACGCATAACCTATAGCGTATAACGCATAACGTATACCGTATAACGTATAACGTATAACGTATAACGTATAACGTATAGCGTATAACGTATGACGTATCACGTATAAGGTATGACCTATAACGTATACCGTATAACGTATAACGTATAACGTATAACGTATAACGTATAACGTATAACGTATAACGTATAACGTATAACGTATAACGTATAACGTATAACGTATAACGTATAACGTATAACGTATAACGTATAACGTATAACGTATAACGTATAACGTATAACGTATAACGTTTAACGAATAACGTATTACGTATAAACTATATCGTCTAACATATAACGCATAACGTATATCGTATAACGTATAACGTATAACGTATAACGTATAACGTATAACGTATAACGTATAACGTATAACGTATAACGTATAACGTATAACGTATAACGTATAACGTATAACGTATAACGTATAACGTATAACGTATAACGTATAACGTATAACGTATAACGTATAACGTATAACGTATAACGTATGACGTATAACGTATAACGTATAACGTATAACGTATAACGTATAACGTATAACGTATAACGTATAACGTATAACGTATGACGTATAACGTATAACGTATAACGTATAACGTATAACGTATAACGTATAACGTATAACGTATAACGCATAACGTATAACGTATAACGTATAACGTATAACGTATAACGTATAACGTATAACGTATAACGTATAACGTACAACGTATAACGTATAACGCATAACGTATAACGCATAACGTATAACGTATAACGTGTAACGTATAACGTATAGCGTATAACGTATAACGTAATACATATTACATATAACGTATAACGTACAACGTATAACGTATATCATATAACGTCTAACGTTTAACGTATAACGTATAACGTATAACGTATAACGTATAACGTATAACGTATAACGTACAACCTATAACGTATAACGTATATCCTATAACGCATAACGTATATCCTATAACGCATAACGTATAGCGTATTTCGCATAACGTATACCGTATAACGTATAACGTATAACGTACAACGTATAACGTATAACGTATAACGTATAACGTGTAACGTGTAACGTCTAACGTATAACGTATAACGTATAACGTATAACGTAGAACGTATAACGTATAACGTATAACATATAACGTATAACGTATAACGTATAACGTATAACGTATAACGTATAACATATAACGTATAACGTTTAACGTATAACGTATAACGTACAACGTATAACGTACAACGTATATCCTATAACGCATAACGTATAACGTATAACGTATATCGTATAACGTATAACGTATAACGTATAACGTATAACGTATAACGTATAACGTATAACGTATATCCTATAACCCATAACGTATATCCTATAACGCATAACGTATAGCGTATAACGCATAACGTATACCGTATAACGCATAACGTATACCGTATAACGTATAACGTATAACGTATAACGTATAACGTATAACGTATAACGTATAACGTATAACGTATAACGTTTAACGTATAACGTATAACGTATAACGTATAACGTATAACGTATACCGTATAACGTATAACGTATAACGTATAACGTATAACGTATAACGTATAACGTATAACGTGTAACGTGTAACGTCTAACGTATAACGTATCACGTATAACGTAGAACGTAGAACGTATAACGTATAACGTATAACGTATAACGTATAACGTATAACGTATAACGTATAACGTATAACGTATAACATATAACGTATAACGTTTAACGTATAACGTATAACGTACAACGTATAACGTACAACGTATATCCTATAACGCATAACGTATAACGTATAACGTATATCGTATAACGTATAACGTATAACGTATAACGTATAACGTATAACGTATATCCTATAACGCATAACGTATATCCTATAACGCATAACGTATAGCGTATAACGCATAACGTATACCGTATAACGCATAACGTATACCGTATAACGTATAACGTATAACGTATAACGTATAACGTATAACGTATAACGTATAACGTATAACGTATAACGTTTAACGTATAACGTATAACGTATAACGTATAACGTATAACGTATAACGTATAACGTATAACGTATAACGTATAACGTATAACGTATAACGTATAACGTATAACGTATAACGTATAACGTATAACGTATAACGTATAACGTATAACGTATAACGTATAACGTATAACGTATAACGTATAACGTATAACGTATAACGTATAACGTATAACGTATAACGTATAACGTATAACGTATAACGTATAACGTATAACGTATAACGTATAACGTATAACGTATAACGTATAACGTATAACGTATAACGTATAAAGTATAACGTATAACGTATAACGTATAACGTATAACGTATAACGTATAACGTATAACGTATAACGTATTACGTATAACGTATAACGTATAACGTATAACGTATAACGTATAACGTATAACGTATAACGTATAACGTATAACGTATAACGTATAACGTATAACGTATAACGTATAACGTATAACGTATAACGTATAACGTATATCCTATAACGCATAACGTATATCCTATAACGCATAACGTATAGCGTATACCGCATAACGTATACCGTATAACGTATAACGTATAACGTATAACGTATAACGTATAACGTATAACGTATAACGTGTAACGTGTAACGTCTAACGTTATAACGTATAACGTATAACGTATAACGTATAACGTATAACGTATAACGTATAACGTATAACGCATAACGTATAACGTATAACGTATAACGTATAACGTATAACGTGTAACGTATAACGTACAACGCATAACGTATAACGTATAACGTATAACGTATAACGTATAACGTATAACGTATAACGTATAACGTATAACGTATAACGTATAACGTATAACGTATAACGTATAACGTATAACGTATAACGTATAACGTATAACGTATAACGTATAACGCATAACGTATAACGTATAACGTATAACGTATAACGTATAACGTATAACGTATAACGTATAACGTATAACGTATAACGTATAACGTATAACGTATAACGTATAACGTATAACGTATAACGTATAACGTATAATGTATAACGTGTAACGTATAACGTGTAACGTGTAACGTCTAACGTATAACGTATAACGTATAACGTATAACGTATAACGTATAACGTATAACGTATAACGAATAACGTATTACGTATAAACTATATCGTCTAACATACAACGAATAACGTATATCGTATAACGTATAACGTATAACGTATAACGTATAACGTATAACGTATAACGTATAACGTATTACATATTACATATAACGTATAACGTACAACGTATAACGTATAACGTATAACGTATAACGTATAACGTATAACGTATAACGTATAACGTATAACGTATAACGTATAACGTATAACGTATAACGTATAACGTATAACGTATAACGTATAACGTATAACGTATAACGTATAACGTATAACGTATAACGTATAACGTATAACGTATAACGTATAACGTATAACGTATAACGTATAACGTATAACGTATAACGTATAACGTATAACGTATAACGTATAACGTATAACGTATAACGTATAACGTATAACGTATAACGTATAACGTATAACGTATAACGTATAACGTATAACGTATAACGTATAACGTATAACGTATAACGTATAACGTGTAACGTATAACGTGTAACGTATAACGTGTAACGTATAACGCGTAACGTATAACGCATAACGTATAACGCATAACGTATAACGCATAACGTATAACGTATAACGTATAACGTATAACGTATAACGTATAACGTATAACGTATAACGTATAACGTATAACGTATAACGTACAACGTATAACGTATAACGTATAACGTATAACGTATAACGTACAACGCATAACGTACAACGTATAACGTATAACGTATAACGTATAACGTATAACGTATAACGTATAACGTATAACGTATAACGTATAACGTATAACGTATAACGTATAACGTATAACGTATAACGTATAACGTATAACGTATAACGTATAACGTATAACGTATAACGTATAACGCATAACGTATAACGCATAACGTATAACGCATAACGTATAACGTATAACGTATAACGTATAACGTATAACGTATAACGTATAACGTATAACGTATAACGTATAACGTATAACGTATAACGTATAACGTATAACGTACAACGCATAACGTATAACGTATAACGTATAACGTATAACGTATAACGTATAACGTATAACGTATAACGTATAACGTATAACGTATAACGTATAACGTATAACGTATAACGTATAACGTATAACGTATAACGTATAACGTATAACGTATAACGTATAACGTATAACGTATAACGTATAACGTATAACGTATAACGTATAACGTATAACGTATAACGTATAACGTATAACGCATAACGTATAACGCATAACGTATAACGTACAACGTATAACGTATAACGCATAACGTATAACGCATAACGTATAACGTATAACGTGTAACGTATAACGTATAGCGTATAACGTATAACGTAATACATATTACATATAACGTATAACGTACAACGTATAACGTATATCATATAACGTCTAACGTTTAACGTATAACGTATAACGTATAACGTATAACGTATAACGTACAACCTATAACGTATAACGTATATCCTATAACGCATAACGTATATCCTATAACGCATAACGTATAGCGTATAACGCATAACGTATACCGTATAACGTATAACGTATAACGTATAACGTATAACGTATAACGTATAACGTATAACGTGTAACGTGTAACGTCTAACGTATAACGTATAACGTATAACGTAGAACGTAGAACGTATAACGTATAACGTATAACATATAACGTATAACGTATAACGTATAACGTATAACGTATAACGTATAACATATAACGTATAACGTTTAACGTATAACGTATAACGTACAACGTATAACGTACAACGTATATCCTATAACGCATAACGTATAACGTATAACGTATATCGTATAACGTATAACGTATAACGTATAACGTATTACGTATAACGTATATCCTATAACGCATAACGTATATCCTATAACGCATAACGTATAGCGTATAACGCATAACGTATACCGTATAACGCATAACGTATACCGTATAACGTATAACGTATAACGTATAACGTATAACGTATAACGTATAACGTATAACGTATAACGTATAACGTTTAACGTATAACGTATAACGTATAACGTATAACGTATAACGTATAACGTATAACGTATAACGTATAACGTATAACGTATAACGTATAACGTATAACGTATAACGTATAACGTATAACGTATAACGTATAACGTATAACGTATAACGTATAACGTATAACGTATAACGTATAACGTATAACGTATAACGTATAACGTATAACGTATAACGTATAACGTATAACGTATAACGTATAACGTATAACGTATAACGTATAACGTATAACGTATAACGTATAACGTATAACGTATAACGTATAAAGTATAACGTATAACGTATAACGTATAACGTATAACGTATAACGTATAACGTATAACGTATAACGTATAACGTATAACGTATAACGTATAACGTATAACGTATAACGTATAACGTATAACGTATAACGTATAACGTATAACGTATAACGTATAACGTATAACGTATAACGTATAACGTATAACGTATAACGTATAACGTATATCCTATAACGCATAACGTATATCCTATAACGCATAACGTATAGCGTATACCGCATAACGTATACCGTATAACGTATAACGTATAACGTATAACGTATAACGTATAACGTATAACGTATAACGTATAACGTGTAACGTGTAACGTCTAACGTATAACGTATAACGTATAACGTATAACGTATAACGTATAACGTATAACGTATAACGTATAACGCATAACGTATAACGTATAACGTATAACGTATAACGTATAACGTATAACGTACAACGCATAACGTATAACGTATAACGTATAACGCATAACGTATAACGTATAACGTATAACGTATAACGTATAACGTATAACGTATAACGTATAACGTATAACGTATAACGTATAACGTATAACGTATAACGTATAACGTATAACGTATAACGTATAACGTATAACGTATAACGTATAACGTATAACGTATAACGTATAACGTATAACGTATAACGTATAACGTATAACGCATAACGTATAACGCATAACGTATAACGCATAACGTATAACGCATAACGTATAACGCATAACGTATAACGTATAACGTATAACGTATAACGTATAACGTATAACGTATAACGTATAACGTATAAAGTATAACGTATAACGTATAACGTATAACGTATAACGTATAACGTATAACGTATAACGTATAACGTATAACGTGTAACGTATAACGTGTAACGTGTAACGTCTAACGTATAACGTATAACGTATAACGTATAACGAATAACGTATTACGTATAAACTATATCGTCTAACATACAACGAATAACGTATATCGTATAACGTATAACGTATAACGTATAACGTATAACGTATAACGTATAACGTATAACGTATAACGTATTACATATTACATATATCGTCTAACATACAACGAATAACGTATATCGTATAACGTATAACGTATAACGTATAACGTGTAACGTATAACGTGTAACGTATAACGTATAACGTAGAACGTAGAACGTATAACGTATAACGTATAACGTAGAACGTAGAACGTATAACGTATAACGTATGACGTATAACGTATAACGTATAACGTATAACGTATAACGTATAACGTATAACGTATAACGTATAACGTATAACGTATAACGTATAACGTATAACGTATAACGTATAAAGTATAACGTATAACGTATTACATATTACATATAACGTATAACGTACAACGTATTACATATTACATATAACGTATAACGTACAACGTATAACGTATAACGTATAACGTATAACGTATTACGTATAAACTATATCGTCTAACATATAACGCATAACGTATATCGTATAACGTATAACGTATAACGTATAACGTATAACGTATAACGTATAACGTATAACGTATAACGTATAACGTATAACGTATAACGTATAACGTATAACGTATAACGTATAACGTATAACGTATAACGTATAACGTATAACGTATAACGTATAACGTGTAACGTATAACGTGTAACGTGTAACGTCTAACGTATAACGTATAACGTATAACGTATAACGTATAACGTATAACGTATAACGTATAACGAATAACGTATTACGTATAAACTATATCGTCTAACATACAACGAATAACGTATATCGTATAACGTATAACGTATAACGTATAACGTATAACGTATAACGTATAACGTATTACATATTACATATAACGTATAACGTACAACGTATAACGTATAACATATAACGTCTAACGTTTAACGTATAACGTATAACGTATAACGTATAACGTATAACGTATAACGTATAACGTATAACGTATAACGTATAACGTATAACGTATAACGTATAACGTATAACGTATAACGTATAACGTATAACGTATAACGCATAACGTATAACGCATAACGTATAACGCATAACGTATAACGCATAACGTATAACGCATAACGTATAACGCATAACGTATAACGCATAACGTATAACGTATAACGTATAACGTATAACGTATAACGTATAACGTATAACGTATAACGTATAACGTATAACGTATAACGTATAACGTATAACGTATAACGTATAACGTATAACGTATAACGTATAACGTATAACGTATAACGTATAACGTGTAACGTATAACGTGTAACGTATAACGTGTAACGTATAACGTGTAACGTATAACGTGTAACGTGTAACGTCTAACGTATAACGTATAACGTATAACGTATAACGTATAACGTATAACGTATAACGTATAACGTATAACGTATAACGTATAACGCATAACGTATAACGCATAACGTATAACGTATAACGTATAACGTATAACGTATAACGTATAACGTATAACGTATAACGTATAACGTATAACGTACAACGTATAACGTATAACGCATAACGTATAACGCATAACGTATAACGTATAACGTGTAACGTATAACGTATAGCGTATAACGTATAACGTAATACATATTACATATAACGTATAACGTACAACGTATAACGTATATCATATAACGTCTAACGTTTAACGTATAACGTATAACGTATAACGTATAACGTATAACGTACAACCTATAACGTATAACGTATATCCTATAACGCATAACGTATATCCTATAACGCATAACGTATAGCGTATAACGCATAACGTATACCGTATAACGTATAACGTATAACGTATAACGTATAACGTATAACGTATAACGTATAACGTATAACGTGTAACGTGTAACGTCTAACGTATAACGTATAACGTATAACGTAGAACGTAGAACGTATAACGTATAACGTATAACATATAACGTATAACGTATAACGTATAACGTATAACGTATAACGTATAACATATAACGTATAACGTTTAACGTATAACGTATAACGTACAACGTATAACGTACAACGTATATCCTATAACGCATAACGTATAACGTATAACGTATATCGTATAACGTATAACGTATAACGTATAACGCATAACGTATAACGCATAACGTATAACGTATAACGTATAACGTATAACGTATAACGTATAACGTATAACGTATAACGTATAACGTACAACGTATAACGTATAACGCATAACGTATAACGTGTAACGTATAACGTATAGCGTATAACGTATAACGTATTACATATTACATATAACGTATAACGTACAACGTATAACGTATAACGTATAACGCATAACGTATAACGCATAACGTATAACGTATAACGTGTAACGTATAACGTATAGCGTATAGCGTATAACGTATAACGTATTACATATTACATATAACGTATAACGTACAACGTATAACGTATAACATATAACGTCTAACGTTTAACGTATAACGTATAACGTATAACGTATAACGTATAACGTATAACGTATAACGTGTAACGTATAACGTATAACGTATAACGTATAACGTATGACGTATCACGTATAAGGTTTGACCTATAACGTATACCGTATAACGTATAACGTATAACGTATAACGTATAACGTATAACGTATAACGTATAACGTATAACGTACAACGTATAACGTATAACGTATAACGTATAACGTATAACGTATAACGTATAACGTATAACGTATAACGTATAACGTATAACGTATAACGTATAACGTATAACGTATAACGTACAACGTATAACGTATAACGTATAACGTATAACGTATAACGTATAACGTATAACGTATAACGTATAACGTATAACGTATCACGTATACCGTATAACGTATAACGTATAACGTATAACGTATAACGTATAACGTATAACGTACAACGTATAACGTATAACGTATAACGTATAACGTATAACGTATAACGTATAACGTATAACGTATAACGTATAACGTATAACGTATAACGTATAACGTATAACGTATAACGTACAACGTATAACGTATAACGTATAACGTATAACGTATAACGTATAACGTATAACGTATAACGTATAACGTATAACGTATCACGTATACCGTATAACGTATAACGTATAACGTATAACGTATAACGTATAACATATAACGTATAACGTATAACGTATAACGTATAACGTATAACATATAACGTCTAACGTTTAACGTATAACGTATAACGTATAACGTATAACGTATAACGTATAACGTATAACGTGTAACGTATAACGTATAACGTATAACGTATAACGTATGACGTATCACGTATAAGGTTTGACCTATAACGTATACCGTATAACGTATAACGTATAACGTATAACGTATAACGTATAACGTATAACGTATAACGTATAACGTACAACGTATAACGTATAACGTATAACGTATAACGTATAACGTATAACGTATAACGTATAACGTATAACGTATAACGTATAACGTATAACGTATAACGTATAACGTATAACGTACAACGTATAACGTATAACGTATAACGTATAACGTATAACGTATAACGTATAACGTATAACGTATAACGTATAACGTATCACGTATACCGTATAACGTATAACGTATAACGTATAACGTATAACGTATAACATATAACGTATAACGTATAACGTATAACGTATAACGTATAACGTATAACGTATAACGTATAACGTATAACGTATTACGTATAAACTATATCGTCTAACATATAACGCATAACGTATATCGTATAACGTATAACGTATAACGTATAACGTATAACGTATAACGTATAACGTATAACGTATTACATATTACATATAACGTATAACGTACAACGTATAACGTATAACATATAACGTCTAATGTTTAACGTATAACGTATAACGTATAACGTATAACGTACAACGTATAACGTATAACGTATATCCTATAACGCATAACGTATATCCTATAACGCATAACGTATAGCGTGTAACGCATAACGTATACCGTATAACGTATAACGTATAACGTATAACGTATATCGTATAACGTATTACATATTACGTATAACGTAAAACGTACGACGTATAACGTATAACATATAACGTCTAACGTTTAATGTACAACGTATAACGTATAACGTATAGCGTACAACGTATAACGTATAACGTATATCCGATAACGCATAACGTATAGCGTATAACGTATAGCGTACAACGTATAACGTATAACGTATATCCGATAACGCATAACGTATAGCGCATAACGCATAACGTATACCGTATGACGTATAACGTATAACGTATAACGTATAACGTATAACGTATAACGTATAACGTATAACGTATAACGTATAACGTATAACGTATAACGTATAACGTATAACGTATTACGTATAACGTATAACGTATAACGTATAACGTATAACGTATAACGTATAACGTATAACGTATAACGTATAACGTATAACGTATAACGTATAACGTATAACGTATAACGTATAACGTATAACGTATAACGTATAACGTATAACGTATAACGTATAACGTATAACGTATAACGTATAACGTATAACGTATAACGTATAACGTATAACGTATAACGTATAACGTATAACGTATAACGTATAACGTATAACGTATAACGTATAACGTATAACGTATAACGTATAACGTATAACGTATAACGTATAACGTATAACGTATAACGTATAACGTATAACGTATAACGTATAACGTATAACGTATAACGTATAACGTATAACGTATAACGTATAACGTATAACGTATAACGTATAACGCATAACGTATAACACATAACGCATAGCGTATAACGTATAACGTGTAACGTATAACGTATAGCGTATAACGTATAACGTAATACATATTACATATAACGTATAACGTACAACGTATAACGTATAACATATAGCGTCTAACGTTTAACGTATAACGTATAACGTATAACGTATAACGTATAACGTACAACGTATAACGTATAACGTATATCCTATAACGCATAACGTATATCCTATAACGCATAACCTATAGCGTATAACGCATAACGTATACCGTATAACGTATAACGTATAACGCATAACGTATAACGTATAACGTGTAACGTATAACGTATAGCGTATAACGTATAACGTAATACATATTACATATAACGTATAACGTACAACGTATAACGTATATCATATAACGTCTAACGTTTAACGTATAACGTATAACGTATAACGTATAACGTATAACGTACAACCTATAACGTATAACGTATATCCTATAACGCATAACGTATATCCTATAACGCATAACGTATAGCGTATAACGCATAACGTATACCGTATAACGTATAACGTATAACGTATAACGTATAACGTATAACGTATAACGTATAACGTGTAACGTGTAACGTCTAACGTATAACGTATAACGTATAACGTAGAACGTAGAACGTATAACGTATAACGTATAGCATATAACGTATAACGTATAACGTATAACGTATAACGTATAACGTATAACATATAACGTATAACGTTTAACGTATAACGTATAACGTACAACGTATAACGTACAACGTATATCCTATAACGCATAACGTATAACGTATAACGTATATCGTATAACGTATAACGTATAACGTATAACGTATAACGTATAACGTATATCCTATAACGCATAACGTATATCCTATAACGCATAACGTATAGCGTATAACGCATAACGTATACCGTATAACGCATAACGTATACCGTATAACGTATAACGTATAACGTATAACGTATAACGTATAACGTATAACGTATAACGTATAACGTATAACGTTTAACGTATAACGTATAACGTATAACGTATAACGTATAACGTATAACGTATAACGTATAACGTATAACGCATAACGTATAACGTATAACGTATAACGTATAACGTATAACGTATAACGTATAACGTATAACGTATAACGTATAACGTATAACGTATAACGTGTAACGTATAACGTGTAACGTGTAACGTCTAACGTCTAACGTATAACGTATAACGTAGAACGTAGAACGTATAACGTATAACGTATAACATATAACGTATAACGTATAACGTATAACGTATAACGTATAACGCATAACGTATAACGCATAACGTATAACGCATAACGTATAACGTATAACGTATAACGTATAACGTATAACGTATAACGTATAACGTATAACGTATAACGTATAACGTATAACGTATAACGTATAACGTATAACGTATAACGGATAACGTATAACGTATAACGTATAACGTATAACGTATAACGTGTAACGTATAACGTGTAACGTGTAACGTCTAACGTATAACGTATAACGTATAACGTATAACGTATAACGTATAACGTATAACGTATAACGTATAACGTATAACGTATAACGTATAACGTATAACGCATAACGTATAACGTATAACGTATAACGTATAACGTATAACGTATATCGTATAACGTATAACGTATAACGTACAACGTATAACGTATAACGCATAACGTATAACGCATAACGTATAACGTATAACGTGTAACGTATAACGTATAGCGTATAACGTATAACGTAATACATATTACATATAACGTATAACGTACAACGTATAACGTATATCATATAACGTCTAACGTTTAACGTATAACGTATAACGTATAACGTATAACGTATAACGTACAACCTATAACGTATAACGTATATCCTATAACGCATAACGTATATCCTATAACGCATAACGTATAGCGTATAACGCATAACGTATACCGTATAACGTATAACGTATAACGTATAACGTATAACGTATAACGTATAACGTATAACGTGTAACGTGTAACGTCTAACGTATAACGTATAACGTATAACGTAGAACGTAGAACGTATAACGTATAACGTATAACATATAACGTATAACGTATAACGTATAACGTATAACGTATAACGTATAACATATAACGTATAACGTTTAACGTATAACGTATAACGTACAACGTATAACGTACAACGTATATCCTATAACGCATAACGTATAACGTATAACGTATATCGTATAACGTATAACGTATAACGTATAACGTATAACGTATAACGTATATCCTATAACGCATAACGTATATCCTATAACGCATAACGTATAGCGTATAACGCATAACGTATACCGTATAACGCATAACGTATACCGTATAACGTATAACGTATAACGTATAACGTATAACGTATAACGTATAACGTATAACGTATAACGTATAACGTATAACGTATAACGTATAACGTATAACGTATAACGTATAACGTATAACGTATAACGTATAACGTATAACGTATAACGTATAACGTATAAAGTATAACGTATAACGTATAACGTATAACGTATAACGTATAACGTATAACGTATAACGTATAACGTATAACGTATAACGTATAACGTATAACGTATAACGTATAACGTATAACGTATAACGTATAACGTATAACGTATAACGTATAACGTATAACGTATAACGTATAACGTATAACGTATAACGTATATCCTATAACGCATAACGTATATCCTATAACGCATAACGTATAGCGTATACCGCATAACGTATACCGTATAACGTATAACGTATAACGTATAACGTATAACGTATAACGTATAACGTATAACGTGTAACGTGTAACGTCTAACGTATATCCGATATCGCATAACGTATAGCGTATAACGTATAGCGTACAACGTATAACGTATAACGTATATCCGATAACGCATAACGTATAGCGCTTAACGCATAACGTATACCGTATGACGTATAACGTATAACGTATAACGTATAACGTATAACGTATAACGTATAACGTATAACGTATAACGTATAACGTATAACGTATAACGTATAACGTATAACGTATAACGTATAACGTATAACGTATAACGTATAACGTATAACGTATAACGTATAACGTATAACGTATAACGTATAACGTATAACGTATAACGTATAACGTATAACGTATAACGTATAACGTATAACGTATAACGTATAACGTATAACGTATATCCTATAACGCATAACGTATATCCTATAACGCATAACGTATAGCGTATAACGCATAACGTATACCGTATAACGCATAACGTATACCGTATAACGTATAACGTATAACGTATAACGTATAACGTATAACGTATAACGTATAACGTATAACGTATAACGTATAACGTATAACGTATAACGTATAACGTATAACGTATAACGTATAACGTATATCCTATAACGCATAACGTATATCCTATAACGCATAACGTATAGCGTATAACGCATAACGTATACCGTATAACGCATAACGTATACCGTATAACGTATAACGTATAACGTATAACGTATAACGTATAACGTATAACGTATAACGTATAACGTATAACGTATAACGTATAACGTTTAACGTATAACGTATAACGTATAACGTATAACGTATAACGTATAACGTATAACGTATAACGTATAACGTATAACGTATAACGTATAACGTATAACGTATAACGTATAACGTATAACGTATAACGTATAACGTATAACGTATAACGTATAACGTATAACGTATAACGTATAACGTATAACGTATAACGTATAACGTATAACGTATAACGTATAACGTATAACGTATAACGTATAACGTATAACGTATAACGTATAACGTATAACGTATAACGTATAACGTATAACGTATAACGTATAACGTATAACGTATAACGTATAACGTATAAAGTATAACGTATAACGTATAACGTATAACGTATAACGTATAACGTATAACGTATAACGTATAACGTATAACGTATAACGTATAACGTATAACGTATAACGTATAACGTATAACGTATAACGTATAACGTATAACGTATATCCTATAACGCATAACGTATATCCTATAACGCATAACGTATAGCGTATACCGCATAACGTATACCGTATAACGTATAACGTATAACGTATAACGTATAACGTATAACGTATAACGTATAACGTGTAACGTGTAACGTCTAACGTATATCCGATATCGCATAACGTATAGCGTATAACGTATAGCGTACAACGTATAACGTATAACGTATATCCGATAACGCATAACGTATAGCGCTTAACGCATAACGTATACCGTATGACGTATAACGTATAACGTATAACGTATAACGTATAACGTATAACGTATAACGTATAACGTATAACGTATAACGTATAACGTATAACGTATAACGTATAACGTATAACGTATAACGTATAACGTATAACGTATAACGTATAACGTATAACGTATAACGTATAACGTATAACGTATAACGTATAACGTATAACGTATAACGTATAACGTATAACGTATAACGTATAACGTATAACGTATAACGTATAACGTATAACGTATAACGTATAACGTATAACGTATAACGTATAACGTATAACGTATAACGTATAACGTATAACGTATAACGTATAACGTATAACGTATAACGCATAACGTATAACGCATAACGCATAGCGTATAACGTATAACGTGTAACGTATAACGTATAGCGTATAACGTATAACGTAATACATATTACATATAACGTATAACGTACAACGTATAACGTATAACATATAGCGTCTAACGTTTAACGTATAACGTATAACGTATAACGTATAACGTATAACGTACAACGTATAACGTATAACGTATATCCTATAACGCATAACGTATATCCTATAACGCATAACCTATAGCGTATAACGCATAACGTATACCGTATAACGTATAACGTATAACGTATAACGTATAACGTATAGCGTATAACGTATGACGTATCACGTATAAGGTATGACCTATAACGTATACCGTATAACGTATAACGTATATCCTATAACGCATAACGTATATCCTATAACGCATAACGTATAGCGTATAACGCATAACGTATACCGTATAACGTATAACGTATAACGTATAACGTATAACGTATAACGTATAACGTATAACGTGTAACGTGTAACGTCTAACGTATAACGTATAACGTATAACGTAGAACGTAGAACGTATAACGTATAACGTATAACATATAACGTATAACGTATAACGTATAACGTATAACGTATAACGTATAACATATAACGTATAACGTTTAACGTATAACGTATAACGTACAACGTATAACGTACAACGTATATACTATAACGCATAACGTATAACGTATAACGTATATCGTATAACGTATAACGTATAATGTATAACGTATAACGTATAACGTATAACGTATATCCTATAACGCATAACGTATATCCTATAACGCATAACGTATAGCGTATAACGCATAACGTATACCGTATAACGCATAACGTATACCGTATAACGTATAACGTATAACGTATAACGTATAACGTATAACGTATAACGTATAACGTATAACGTATAACGTATAACGTTTAACGTATAACGTATAACGTATAACGTATAACGTATAACGTATAACGTATAACGGATAACGTATAACGTATAACGTATAACGCATAACGTATAACGTATAACGTATAACGTATAACGTATAACGTATAACGTACAACGCATAACGTATAACGTATAACGTATAACGTATAAGGTATAACGTATAACGTATAACGTATAACGTATAACGTATAACGTATAACGTATAACGTATAACGTATAACGTATAACGTATAACGTATAACGTATAACGTATAACGTATAACGTATAACGTATAACGTATAACGTATAACGTATAACGTATAACGTATAACGTATAACGTATAACGCATAACGTATAACGCATAACGTATAACGCATAACGTATAACGTATAACGTATAACGTATAACGTATAACGTATAACGTATAACGTATAACGTATAACGTATAACGTATAACGTATAACGTATAACGTATAACGTATAACGTATAACGTATAACGTATAACGTATAACGTATAACGTATAACGTGTAACGTATAACGTGTAACGTGTAACATCTAACGTATAACGTATAACGTATAACGCATAACGTATAACGTATAACGTATAACGTATAACGCATAACGTATAACGCATAACGTATAACGTATAACGTGTAACGTATAACGTATAGCGTATAACGTATAACGTAATACATATTACATATAACGTATAACGTACAACGTATAACGTATATCATATAACGTCTAACGTTTAACGTATAACGTATAACGTATAACGTATAACGTATAACGTATAACGTATAACGTACAACGTATAACGTATAACGTATATCCTATAACGCATAACGTATATCCTATAACGCATAACGTATAGCGTATAACGCATAACGTATACCGTATAACGTACAACGTATAACGTATAACGTATAACGTATAACGTATAACGTATAACGTACAACGTATAACGTACAACGTATATCCTATAACGCATAACGTATAACGTATAACGTATATCGTATAACGTATAACGTATAACGTATAACGTATAACGTATAACGTATAACGTATATCCTATAACGCATAACGTATATCCTATAACGCATAACGTATAGCGTATAACGCATAACGTATAACGTATAACGTATAACGTATAACGTATAACGTATAACGTATAACGTATAACGTATAACGTATAACGTATAACGTATAACGTATAACGTATAACGTATAACGTATAACGTATAACGTATAACGTATGACGTATAACGTATAACGTATAACGTATAACGTATAACGTATAACGTATAACGTATAACGTATAACGCATAACGTATAACGTATAACGTATAACGTATAACGTATAACGTACAACGTATAACGTATAACGCATAACGTATAACGCATAACGTATAACGTATAACGTGTAACGTATAACGTATAGCGTATAACGTATAACGTAATACATATTACATATAACGTATAACGTACAACGTATAACGTATATCATATAACGTCTAACGTTTAACGTATAACGTATAACGTATAACGTATAACGTACAACCTATAACGCATAACGTATATCCTATAACGCATAACGTATATCCTATAACGCATAACGTATAGCGTATAACGCATAACGTATACCGTATAACGTATAACGTATAACGTATAACGTATAACGTATAACGTATAACGTATAACGTGTAACGTGTAACGTCTAACGTATAACGTATAACGTATAACGTAGAACGTAGAACGTATAACGTATAACGTATAACATATAACGTATAACGTATAACGTATAACGTATAACGTATAACGTATAACATATAACGGATAACGTTTAACGTATAACGTATAACGTACAACGTATAACGTACAACGTATATCCTATAACGCATAACGTATAACGTATAACGTATATCGTATAACGTATAACGTATAACGTATAACGTATAACGTATAACGTATAACGTATATCCTATAACGCATAACGTATATCCTATAACGCATAACGTATAGCGTATAACGCATAACGTATACCGTATAACGCATAACGTATACCGTATAACGTATAACGTATAACGTATAACGTATAACGTATAACGTATAACGTATAACGTATAACGTATAACGTTTAACGTATAACGTATAACGTATAACGTTTAACGTATAACGTATAACGTATAACGTATAACGTATAACGTATAACGTATAACGTATAACGTATAACGCATAACGTATAACGTATAACGTATAACGTATAACGTATAACGTATAACGTATAACGTATAACGTACAACGCATAACGTATAACGTATAACGTATAACGTATAACGTATAACGTATAACGTATAACGTATAACGTATAACGTATAACGTATAACGTATAACGTATAACGTATAACGTATAACGTATAACGTATAACGTATAACGTATAACGTATAACGTATAACGTATAACGTATAACGTATAACGTATAACGTATAACGTATAACGCATAACGTATAACGCATAACGTATAACGTATAACGTGTAACGTATAACGTATAGCGTATAACGTATAACGTAATACATATTACATATAACGTATAACGTACAACGTATAACGTATATCATATAACGTCTAACGTTTAACGTATAACGTATAACGTATAACGTATAACGTATAACGTACAACCTATAACGTATAACGTATATCCTATAACGCATAACGTATATCCTATAACGCATAACGTATAGCGTATAACGCATAACGTATACCGTATAACGTATAACGTATAACGTATAACGTATAACGTATAACGTATAACGTATAACGTGTAACGTGTAACGTCTAACGTATAACGTATAACGTATAACGTAGAACGTAGAACGTATAACGTATAACGTATAACATATAACGTATAACGTATAACGTATAACGTATAACGTATAACGTATAACATATAACGTATAACGTTTAACGTATAACGTATAACGTACAACGTATAACGTACAACGTATATCCTATAACGCATAACGTATAACGTATAACGTATATCGTATAACGTATAACGTATAACGTATAACGTATAACGTATAACGTATATCCTATAACGCATAACGTATATCCTATAACGCATAACGTATAGCGTATAACGCATAACGTATACCGTATAACGCATAACGTATACCGTATAACGTATAACGTATAACGTATAACGTATAACGTATAACGTATAACGTATAACGTATAACGTATAACGTTTAACGTATAACGTATAACGTATAACGTATAACGTATAACGTATAACGTATAACGTATAACGTATAACGTATAACGTATAACGTATAACGTATAACGTATAACGTATAACGTATAACGTATAACGTATAACGTATAACGTATAACGTATAACGTATAACGTATAACGTATAACGTATAACGTATAACGTATAACGTATAACGTATAACGTATAACGTATAACGTATAACGTATAACGTATAAAGTATAACGTATAACGTATAACGTATAACGTATAACGTATAACGTATAACGTATAACGTATAACGTATAACGTATAACGTATAACGTATAACGTATAACGTATAACGTATAACGTATAACGTATAACGTATAACGTATAACGTATAACGTATAACGTATAACGTATAACGTATAACGTATAACGTATAACGTATAACGTATAACGTATATCCTATAACGCATAACGTATATCCTATAACGCATAACGTATAGCGTATACCGCATAACGTATACCGTATAACGTATAACGTATAACGTATAACGTATAACGTATAACGTATAACGTATAACGTTTAACGTATAACGTATAACGTATAACGTATAACGTATAACGTATAACGTATAACGTATAACGTATAACGTATAACGTATAACGTGTAACGTGTAACGTCTAACGTATAACGTATAACGTATAACGTAGAACGTAGAACGTATAACGTATAACGTATAACATATAACGTATAACGTATAACGTATAACGTATAACGTATAACGTATAACATATAACGTATAACGTTTAACGTATAACGTATAACGTACAACGTATAACGTACAACGTATATCCTATAACGCATAACGTATAACGTATAACGTATATCGTATAACGTATAACGTATAACGTATAACGTATAACGTATAACGTATATCCTATAACGCATAACGTATATCCTATAACGCATAACGTATAGCGTATAACGCATAATGTATACCGTATAACGCATAACGTATACCGTATAACGTATAACGTATAACGTATAACGTATAACGTATAACGTATAACGTATAACGTATAACGTATAACGTTTAACGTATAACGTATAACGTATAACGTATAACGTATAACGTATAACGTATAACGTATAACGTATAACGTATAACGTATAACGTATAACGTATAACGTATAACGTATAACGTATAACGTATAACGTATAACGTATAACGTATAACGTATAACGTATAACGTATAACGTATAACGTATAACGTATAACGTATAACGTATAACGTATAACGTATAACGTATAACGTATAACGTATAACGTATAACGTATAACGTATAAAGTATAACGTATAACGTATAACGTATAACGTATAACGTATAACGTATAACGTATAACGTATAACGTATAACGTATAACGTATAACGTATAACGTATAACGTATAACGTATAACGTATAACGTATAACGTATAACGTATAACGTATAACGTATAACGTATAACGTATAACGTATAACGTATAACGTATAACGTATAACGTATAACGTATAACGTATAACGTATAACGTATAACGTATATCCTATAACGCATAACGTATATCCTATAACGCATAACGTATAGCGTATACCGCATAACGTATACCGTATAACGTATAACGTATAACGTATAACGTATAACGTATAACGTATAACGTATAACGTGTAACGTGTAACGTCTAACGTATAACGTATAACGTATAACGTATAACGTATAACGTATAACGTATAACGTATAACGTATAACGCATAACGTATAACGTATAACGTATAACGTATAACGTATAACGTATAACGTATAACGTACAACGCATAACGTATAACGTATAACGTATAACGTATAACGTATAACGTATAACGTATAACGTATAACGTATAACGTATAACGTATAACGTATAACGTATAACGTATAACGTATAACGTATAACGTATAACGTATAACGTATAACGTATAACGTATAACGTATAACGTATAACGTATAACGTATAACGTATAACGTATAACGTATAACGTATAACGTATAACGCATAACGTATAACGCATAACGTATAACGCATAACGTATAACGCATAACGTATAACGCATAACGTATAACGTATAACGTATAACGTATAACGTATAACGTATAACGTATAACGTATAACGTATAACGTATAACGTATAACGTATAACGTATAACGTATAACGTATAACGTATAACGTATAACGTATAACGTATAACGTATAACGTGTAACGTATAACGTGTAACGTGTAACGTCTAACGTATAACGTATAACGTATAACGTATAACGTATAACGTATAACGTATAACGTATAACGAATAACGTATTACGTATAAACTATATCGTCTAACATACAACGAATAACGTATATCGTATAACGTATAACGTATAACGTATAACGTATAACGTATAACGTATAACGTATAACGTATTACATATTACATATAACGTATAACGTACAACGTATAACGTATAACGTATAACGTATAACGTATAACGTATAACGTATAACGTATAACGTATAACGTATAACGTATAACGTATAACGTATAACGTATAACGTATAACGTATAACGTATAACGTATAACGTATAACGTATAACGTATAACGTATAACGTATAACGTGTAACGTATAACGTGTAACGTGTAACGTCTAACGTATAACGTATAACGTATAACGTATAACGAATAACGTATTACGTATAAACTATATCGTCTAACATACAACGAATAACGTATATCGTATAACGTATAACGTATAACGTATAACGTATAACGTATAACGTATAACGTATAACGTATAACGTATTACATATTACTAATATCGTCTAACATACAACGAATAACGTATATCGTATAACGTATAACGTATAACGTATAACGTGTAACGTATAACGTGTAACGTATAACGTATAACGTAGAACGTAGAACGTATAACGTATAACGTATAACGTAGAACGTAGAACGTATAACGTATAACGTATGACGTATAACGTATAACGTATAACGTATAACGTATAACGTATAACGTATAACGTATAACGTATAACGTATAACGTATAACGTATAACGTATAACGTATAACGTATAAAGTATAACGTATAACGTATTACATATTACATATAACGTATAACGTACAACGTATTACATATTACATATAACGTATAACGTACAACGTATAACGTATAACGTATAACGTATAACGTATTACGTATAAACTATATCGTCTAACATATAACGCATAACGTATATCGTATAACGTATAACGTATAACATATAACGTATAACGTATAACGTATAACGTATAACGTATAACGTATAACGTATAACGTATAACGTATAACGTATAACGTATAACGTATAACGTATAACGTATAACGTATAACGTATAACGTATAACGTATAACGTGTAACGTATAACGTGTAACGTGTAACGTCTAACGTATAACGTATAACGTATAACGTATAACGTATAACGTATAACGTATAACGTATAACGTATAACGAATAACGTATTACGTATAAACTAT
Source organism: Ptiloglossa arizonensis (assembly GCF_051014685.1). Taxonomy (NCBI): domain Eukaryota; kingdom Metazoa; phylum Arthropoda; class Insecta; order Hymenoptera; family Colletidae; genus Ptiloglossa; species Ptiloglossa arizonensis. The sequence continues at coordinate 533,978 of NW_027478613.1, read as the reverse complement.
ATCGTCTAACATACAACGAATAACGTATATCGTATAACGTATAACGTATAACGTATAACGTATAACGTATAACGTATAACGTATTACATATTACATATAACGTATAACGTACAACGTATAACGTATAACATATAACGTCTAACGTTTAACGTGTAACGTATAACGTATAACGTATAACGTATAACGTATAACGTATAACGTATAACGTATAACGTATAACGTATAACGTATAACGTATAACGTATAACGTATAACGTATAACGTATAACGTATAACGTATAACGTATAACGTATAACGTATAACGTATAACGTATAACGTATAACGTGTAACGTATAACGTGTAACGTATAACGTGTAACGTATAACGTATAACGTATAACGTATAACGTATAACGTATAACGTATAACGTATAACGTATAACGTATAACGTATAACGTATAACGTATAACGTATAACGTATAACGTATAACGTATAACGTATAACGTATAACGTATAACGTATAACGTATAACGTATAACGTATAACGTATAACGTATAACGTATAACGTATAACGTATAACGTATAACGTATATCGTATAACGTATAACGTATAACGTATAACGTATAACGTATAACGTATAACGTAGAACGTAGAACGTATAACGTATAACGTATGACGTATAACGTATAACGTATAACGTATAACGTATAACGTATAACGTATAACGTATAACGTATAACGTATAACGTATAACGTATAACGTATAACGTATAACGTATAACGTATAACGTATAACGTATAACGTATAACGTATAACGTATAACGTATAACGTATAACGTATAACGTATAACGTATAACGTATAACGTATAACGTATAACGTATAACGTATAACGTATAACGTATAACGTATAACGTATAACGTATAACGTATAACGTATAACGTATAACGTATAACGTATAACGTATAACGTATAACGTATAACGTATAACGTATAACGTATAACGTATAACGTATAACGTACAACGTATAACGTATAACGTATAACGTACAACGTATATCGTATAACGTATAACGTATAATGTATAACGTATAACGTATAACGTATAACATATAACGTATATCCTATAACGCATAACGTATAACGTATAACGTATATCGTATAACGTATAACGTATAACGTATAACGTGTAACGTATAACGTATAACGTTTAACGTATAACGTATAACGTATAACGTATAACGTATAACGTATAACGTATAAAGTATAACGTATAACGTACAACGTATAACGTATAACGTATTACGTATAAACTATATCGTCTAACATATAACGCATAACGTATATCGTATAACGTATAACGTATAACGTATAACGTATAACGTATAACGTATAACGTATAACGTATTACATATTACATATAACGTATAACGTACAACGTATTACATATTACATATAACGTATAACGTACAACGTATAACGTATAACGTATAACGTATAACGTATTACGTATAAACTATATCGTCTAACATATAACGCATAACGTATATCGTATAACGTATAACGTATAACGTATAACGTATAACGTATAACGTATAACGTATAACGTATAACGTATAACGTATAACGTATAACGTATAACGTATAACGTATAACGTATAACGTATAACGTATAACGTATAACGTATAACGTATAACGTATAACGTATAACGTATAACGTATAACGTATAAAGTATAACGTATAACGTATAACGTATAACGTATAACGTATAACGTATAACGTATAACGTATAACGTATAACGTATAACGTATAACGTATAACGTATAACGTATAACGTATAACGTATAACGTATAACGTATAACGTATAACGTATAACGTATAACGTATAACGTATAACGTATAACGTATAACGTATATCCTATAACGCATAACGTATATCCTATAACGCATAACGTATAGCGTATACCGCATAACGTATACCGTATAACGTATAACGTATAACGTATAACGTATAACGTATAACGTATAACGTATAACGTGTAACGTGTAACGTCTAACGTATAACGTATAACGTATAACGTATAACGTATAACGTATAACGTATAACGTATAACGTATAACGCATAACGTATAACGTATAACGTATAACGTATAACGTATAACGTATAACGTACAACGCATAACGTATAACGTACAACGCATAACGTATAACGTATAACGTATAACGTATAACGTATAACGTATAACGTATAACGTATAACGTATAACGTATAACGTATAACGTATAACGTATAACGTATAACGTATAACGTATAACGTATAACGTATAACGTATAACGTATAACGTATAACGTATAACGTATAACGTATAACGTATAACGTATAACGTATAACGTATAACGTATAACGCATAACGTATAACGCATAACGTATAACGCATAACGTATAACGTATAACGTATAACGTATAACGTATAACGTATAACGTATAACGTATAACGTATAACGTATAACGTATAACGTATAACGTATAACGTATAACGTATAACGTATAACGTATAACGTATAACGTATAACGTATAACGTATAACGTATAACGTATAACGTATAACGTGTAACGTATAACGTGTAACGTGTAACGTCTAACGTATAACGTATAACGTATAACGTATAACGTATAACGTATAACGTATAACGTATAACGAATAACGTATTACGTATAAACTATATCGTCTAACATACAACGAATAACGTATATCGTATAACGTATAACGTATAACGTATAACGTATAACGTATAACGTATAACGTATAACATATAACGTATAACGTTTAACGTATAACGTATAACGTACAACGTATAACGTACAACGTATATCCTATAACGCATAACGTATAACGTATAACGTATATCGTATAACGTATAACGTATAACGTATAACGTATAACGTATAACGTATATCCTATAACGCATAACGTATATCCTATAACGCATAACGTATAGCGTATAACGCATAACGTATACCGTATAACGCATAACGTATACCGTATAACGTATAACGTATAACGTATAACGTATAACGTATAACGTATAACGTATAACGTATAACGTATAACGTTTAACGTATAACGTATAACGTATAACGTATAACGTATAACGTATAACGTATAATGTGTAACGTATAACGTGTAACGTATAACGTATAACGTATAACGTATAACGTATAACGTATAACGTATTACATATTACATATAACGTATAACGTACGACGTATAACGTATAACATATAACGTCTAACGTTTAACGTATAACGTATAACGTATAACGTATAACGTATAACGTATAACGTATAACGTATAACGTATAACGTATAACGTATAACGTATAACGTATAACGTATAACGTATAACGTATAACGTATAACGTATAACGTATAACGTATAACGTATAACGTATAACGTGTAACGTATAACGTGTAACGTATAACGTGTAACGTATAACGTATAACGTATAACGTGTAACGTATAACGTGTAACGTATAACGTGTAACGTATAACGTGTAACGTATAACGTGTAACGTATAACGTGTAACGTATAACGTATAACGTATAACGTATAACGTATAACGTATAACGTATAACGTATAACGTATAACGTATAACGTATAACGTATAACGTATAACGTATAACGTATAACGTATAACGTATAACGTATAACGTATAACGTATAACGTATAACGTATAACGTATAACGTATAACGTATGACGTATAACGTATAACGTATAACGTATAACGTATAACGTATAACGTATAACGTATAACGTATAACGTATAACGTATAACGTATAACGTATAACGTATAACGTATAACGTATAACGTATAACGTATAACGTATAACGTATAACGTATAACGTATAACGTATAACGTATAACGTATAACGTATAACGTATAACGTATAACGTATAACGTATAACGTATAACGTATAACGTATAACGTATAACGTATAACGTATAACGTATAACGTATAACGTATAACGTATAACGTATAACGTATAACGTATAACGTATAACGTATAACGTATAACGTATAACGTATAACGTATAACGTATAACGTATAACGTATAACGTATAACGTATAACGTATAACGTATAACGTATAACGTATAACGTATAACGTATAACGTACAACGTATAACGTATAACGTATAACGTACAACGTATATCGTATAACGTATAACGTATAACGTATAATGTATAACGTATAACGTATAACGTATAACATATAACGTATATCCTATAACGCATAACGTATAACGTATAACGTATATCGTGTAACGTATAACGTATAACGTATAACGTGTAACGTATAACGTATAACGTTTAACGTATAACGTATAACGTATAACGTATAACGTATAACGTATAACGTATAACGTATAAAGTATAACGTATAACGTACAACGTATAACGTATAACGTATTACGTATAAACTATATCGTCTAACATATAACGCATAACGTATATCGTATAACGTATAACGTATAACGTATAACGTATAACGTATAACGTATAACGTATAACGTATTACATATTACATATAACGTATAACGTACAACGTATTACATATTACATATAACGTATAACGTACAACGTATAACGTATAACGTATAACGTATAACGTATTACGTATAAACTATATCGTCTAACATATAACGCATAACGTATATCGTATAACGTATAACGTATAACGTATAACGTATAACGTATAACGTATAACGTATAACGTATAACGTATAACGTATAACGTATAACG